>NC_048227.1:102065848-102073013 GCF_002007445.2 Ailuropoda melanoleuca | reverse complement strand
TTGGCAGTTTGTTATGTAGCTGTTGGCAGCAATACTCGGCTGTGCACTGAATTTTGTCCCCCCCGCCCCCTCCTCCCCACCGCCCAGTACTCCTGTCAGTTCATGTACTGAAGCCCTAACACCTGGCGAGATGGCATTTGGAGATGAGGCTGTTGGGCAGTAATTAGGATTAGCTTTGAGATAATGAGGTTGTGGCCCTCAGGATGGCATTAGTGGTTTATAAGAAAAGGAAGAGAGGAAGATTTCTCTGTCTGCCATGTGAGCACACAGTGAGAAGGCTGCCGTCTACAAGGCAGGAAGAGGGCTCTCGCAGGAGCCGAATTGGCTGGCACCTTGATATTGGATTCCCAGTCTTCAGAACTGTGAGAAATAAATGTTTGTTCTCCAAGCTGCCCGGTCTGTTATTTTGTGAAAGCAGTCCAAACAGACACATGAATCCGACTAGCGAAGTACAATGGAACCAGGTAGTCACATTCTGAGAATTCCTTCTAAAGACCTTTGTTTTCCAAGAATCTGTTTCAGTATATCTGCCTATTCTCACTTCTCTGTTTCTTCCAGGTTTCACTGGCCCCGTATTTCTCAACTGTTCCCAGCCAAACACCAACAGCAGAAGAGAGAGAACAATGTGCACTACCAGAGTGCTTGGGGGCTTCCCGATGCCGCTTGGACCTACATTTGAAGTCATGATTTGTCTGAGGGTTCATGCTGGGACTCTGGGAAGACCCCCCAATAAACATAACCCCCCCACTCTCTGCTCCCACTCCACTCTCCCTCCCCTTCTGAGGCAAATGACTACTGGGCTTAGTGGGGAGTGGGGTGCAAGGGGACTTTGGGCTCTGAGGAATCCCAGGGGCAAGGTTGACATAAGTTCCATGTGGGTGTGCCTGAACTACCTGGCCTTGAGGAGGTCAAGAGGCAACTGAATGGGTGGGCTGGGTCTTTCCTGCCTTTGACCCTGGACATAGAGGCTTTGACCTCAGCAGAGACTGAATGTCTCTGCTTTTGTGACTGGACCACACAGGTGAGAGTGCAGCTTCCATCAGGGTACATGAAAGCAGGAGCCAACAACGAAAAACAATATCCCCTCTCTGGATCTTGCCTAGAGAGAGGAAGACATGGCAAAAGACGCAGAGCTGTTGGAGGAGACACAAGACAATTTGAATTTAAAAAATATTAGTGTATTGAGGAGGTTTAAATATAGCACAAAAAGACTTTCTGAAGCTAAAAAACACAATTTCCCAACCAAATACAATTCAAGAGATTAATTAAAGGAAAGAAAGATCATCAGGATATCGGATTTAGTATCCTAGGAAAATCAAAGGCAAGAAATATCTTGACATAGAGCAAAAATAAGAAGAGATGGGAAGCAAGTGGAAAAGGATAAGAAGCTTGGAAGGTAGATCCTAGAACTTTGAACTGAGAGTAGTGGGAGCAGAAAGAGGAAAGGAACAACGAAGGAAGGGCAACTATTATACTAACGATAACAGAAGACTTCCCTGAACTGAAGCAAACTTGAGCTTGTTTCTTTTTCTTTTTAAAAATTTTAATAGATTTTATTTTTTAGAGTAGTTTTAGGTTTACAGTAAAATTGAGCAGATGGCACAGAGAGCTCCCATAGCCCCACTCCCCACCTCCCTGGAGCCTCCCTGACCGTCAGCATCCCCCACCAGAGTGTTCGTTGGTTACGGTAAATGAATCTACATTGACCTTATTTTTGACCAAAGTCATGCACAATGACTTGTGTCCATCATTACAGCATCATATAGAGTAACTTCACTTCCCTACAAATCCTCTGTGTTCTGTCTCTCCATCCTCTACCAAGCCCCGGCAACCACTGACTTTTTACTGCCTCCATAGTTTTGCCTTTTCCAAAATGTCATATAATTGGAATCATATAGTATGTAGATTTTTCAGGTTGGTTTTTTTTTCTTCACTTAGTAACATGCATTTAAGGTTCTTCTGTGTTTTTTCATGGCTTGATGTCTCATGTCTTTTCAGCCCTGAATAGTATTCCCTTGCCTGGACATACCATGTTTATATATTCATTCACCTACCGAACGACATCTTAGTTATTTCCAAGTTTTGACAATTATGAATAAACTCCCATAAATATCTGAGTATGGGTGTTTTGTGTGGAGATAAGTTTTCAGTTCTCTTGGGTAAACATTAAGGAGTGCAATTGCTGGATTGTATGGTGAGAGTACGTTCAGTTTCGGAAGAAGCTGCCGAAGGGTCTTGTGGAATGGTTGTGCCATGTCGCGTGCCCCCCAGCAGTGAATGAGAGCCCCTGGGGCTCCACATCATCTCCGGCATTTGGTGTTGTCGGCGCTCCAGATTTTGGCCATGCTCGTAGGTGTGCAGTGCCATCTCATCATTGTGTTACATTGTATCTCCCTGATGGCATGTGATGTGGAGTTCTTTTCATATGCTTGTTTGCCATTTGTATGTCTTCTTTGGTGAGGTGTCTGTTCAGATCTTTGGTGCATTTTACAATTGGGTTGTTTGTTTTCTTAGTGGTGAGTTTGAAAGTTCTTTGCATAATTTTGATTACAGCACTGAGTGTTATATGCAACTGATGAACCACTAAATCCTACCCTTGAAACTAATAATACACTATAAATTAACTAAATTGAATTTAATTAAAACATTTAAAAAAATTTGATGACAGTCTTTTTATCAGATGTCTTTTGCAAATGTTTTCTCCCAGTCTGTGGCTCATCTTATTTTCTTGAAAGTCTGCCTTTTTAAAAGAGTTAGTTATGTTTGAAGCCAATTTGTTGAGAAAAAGCATGTGTCCAGGCATTTTCTAGCAACAATGCAGAACTCTAAGAATAGAGGGAAAAATATTTTTCTAAGTGCCTCTAGGCAGAAAGAATTAGGAAAAAGTCAGCCCTGCTGTGGACTTCACATGTGACCCAGCTGAGGCTTCATCCTCCTTGATATTCCTCTAGGTTCCGGAATGTCTGTCTCTCTTCACATCCCTCCTTTATCTTGGCTTTTCCCCTAATAAATCTTTGTACTCTGAATATAAATATACACATCCAGACCCAACAGTTATACTTCTAGGAACTGAAATCTATAGAAATAAAAACACTGGGAAGTAATAACCCATGTGTAAGGATATCTACTGTGGCAAAAAAAGAAANCACATCCAGACCCAACAGTTATACTTCTAGGAACTGAAATCTATAGAAATAAAAACACTGGGAAGTAATAACACTGGGAAATAAAAACACTGGGAAGTAATAACACTGGGAAGTAACACTGGGTAGTAAGGATATCTACCGTGGCAAAAAAAGAACAAGGTAAATAAAGGGAATACTTACTACCAGGGAAATAGTCCAATAGTTTATGGGATAGATTGAAGTATTGCACAAGCATTAAAGAGGATGAAGGGAAATACACCAGTGGACTTGATAGTGATGCGTGAGAAAATCAAGTGTCAGATAACTGTGTGATATGTTCACAGTACAGGTGTTTATAAATGAAGTATATGGAACTCAAGAATGAAAGCTTAACTAGCACAGGGACTTTATTAATTGTTTACCACATGATCTATAATGCTTAGGAGACCAGTATAAATTTAGAGAAAAAATTAGAAAAGCAGATACCAGATTGAGAGATTACCAGTATTTGTGGTTATATGGCTAAAAGGGGCCCAAGAAAAAAATGGTTTATATATTACCATATTTATGTATTTATGTAATAGTCTATATATGTATGTTTGAAGAAATTTTTTTAATTTTTTTTAAGGTTTATTTATCTTAGAGGGAGAGAGAGAACATGAGTGGGAGGGGCAGAGGGAGAGGGAAAGAGAATCTCAGGCAGACCTCATGCTGAGTGCGTGGAGCCCCACCTGGGGCTTGACGTGGGGCTCAGCTCTGGGCTCGATCTCAGGACCCTGAGATCATGACCTGAACCAAAGGCAGACGCTTAACTGACTGAGCCACTCAGCCACCCCTGAAGACATTTTTAAAAGTAAAACAAACAAAAAGGTTTGTGCAAACTTTACATTCTACTTCATTGTATGTTTATGCTTATATATAATGTTTGTGTTCATTTTAATTAATGAATAAATTAATTTTAATTAATTTAATTTTAGAAGAAAATGTTTTAAATTACTTATATAGAGCTCTCTCAAAAGCTTTATTCTCAATTCAAACAGTGACTGTAGTATTAAAGAATGGTTAATTTTTAGGTGTGGTGATAGTATTGGGGTGATGGTAAACCAAATCCTTGTCTTTGTGAAATACACACCGAAGTATTTACGGATGAACTGAGAGGGTGTCTGGGATGGGCACGTGGAAGAAGACTGACCTGTGCTGACAATTGTTGAAGCTGGGTGATGGGGACATGGAGGCTGTATTATATTATTATAATTATCCTGTTGAAATTATATACTATTATATTATTGAGATCTGCTGCATAAAATGTTTAAAACTGAAAATGTACCATTTTCACGATCAATTCTTTTTATCTAACTCTCAAGCTTGTATTTCATAACAGTAATCTATTCTGGAATGTTCCTTAAATCTGTACTGTTTGCTTTGTACTTGTTAATTCAGATGATTATTTGGTGTACTATTATTACTTCAGAATATAAATAACATCTGCTCACCAGTCAAATTTGAAAGTTACTCTTTATTATTAAGACAAAAAGAAGATCAAACTGAATTTTACCTTCTGTCAGATAATTTTTTCTTTTCCACTTGAAGAGAAATGATAATCCCACCCTATGTTTGAACGTTCTGACCACCACCTGCCTGGCTCCACCTGCCATCTGTGTGGTGCCACAAGTGTGAGAATCACTTTCTGTTCTCTCTACAAATGTCTTAAAATGTAGGCATTTTCAAACCATTCTTTTGTGTTATCTTACAAACAAAGTCCTTTCAACAGCCAATCAATCCATCACCCAACAGAGGCATCCACTGACTGACTCACTCAATCATTAGTGGCACTACACTGTAGTCAAGGAGATGAGTCGAATAAATTATCATGTCTGATAAGATGGGGTAAGGGCTCAATGTATGGAGAGACTGCACGTGCTGAAGCTGGTCCTCTAGTAGGTTCCTTTCCCTCTATCTTTTCTTTCCCAAGGTCAAACAGTTTCCCACAGCATTCTTTCTAACTCTATGCTTAGGATGGTCTGAGGACAATATGTGGCTCAAAGCTAATACATGGAAGATTTCCATTTTTGTGATTTATAAGGAATTTATGTATTTGGCCATTCAGATGACCAAAATATATTTCTCATATATATTTGGCCTTCATCCATTTTTCCTAGATCCTAGCCCCTGAAACTTTTAGAATCTCCTGAGGCATGAGAGCAATGGGAACATCTTTTGTCATATATTAAATATACATGTAATATTTTGTCTCTTGTCCTCAGTTCCTGAAAATGCTTTGGAGTCATGAAGGTGACATGGGTCTCTTGTTATCCATAACAAGCCCTTTTCCATCACAACTGAGTTTACGTTTGTGGGGTGACCTGGAAAACACTCAAGGATGGGGGCTGATTGCCAAGGGGAACCAGAAGTGAATAGAGGGTTGGAGCTTTCAGGCTCACACTCTGATTTCTGGGGAATCGATCACCACACCAATGGCCAATGATTTAATCACTCATACCCATGTAATGAAGCCTCCATAAAGACCCACAAGGAGGGGGTTCAGTGAGCTTCCAGACTGGGGAACCAAGACACTTCTACTTGACGAGTTCTATAAGAACAGGGCTCCTTTATTTGGGACCTTGCTCTGTGTATCTCTTCATCTGGCTGTTGATTTGTATCCTTCAATAGCATTTCTAATAAATCTAGTGAGTAAATGGGTTTTCTGAGTTCTGCGAGCCACTGTAGCGAATTAACCAAACTCAAGGAGGAACCTCTGATTTATAGCCAGTTGGTCAGAAGCACACATAACAACCCGGGCTTGTGACTGTCGTCTGAAGTGGAGGGCGGTCTGGTGGGACTGAACCCTTTACCTGTGGAATCGATGCTGTCTCCAGGTACATAGGGGTAGGTAGTGTCAAATTGGAGTTGAATGGTGGGACACCCAGCTGGTGTCTTGGAGTGTTGCTTGGTGGTGTGGGGAGAACCACACCCCACATGTTGGAACTGTGGGTGCAGAGCCCTTAATTTCCTCAGGCCATCTCATTTCCCTGTCCTTGAAACTGACCTGCTCTACTGACTACGGGAAATCCCACTGAGCTTAAGTAGGAGACGGGACTTTTATTAACACGGAAGTGGGACAATTCCTCGCTGTCTCCTGACAAACAGCACATCTACTTCCAAGGGAGCTTCTTACTCAAGGGAAGTTACGTCAGAATAGCGCGAGTGTGCTGGGAGAGGTTCTTTGTTTTCATTGAGAGAGTCGTCCGGATAGGAAAAACGGGTAGCAGAGCTAAATCAGAAATTCTTAAGGCATTTGAAATCCACTTGGTTTGAGCTTCAATCTGGTTGCAGCCTGTGGCCACTGAGAGTGATTGTTCTGAAGGTCTGAATCTCTGCGTTTTCTGTTGGTCTAATTGTTTTCAAAGCCTATATCTTGACTGATCATATAACTCAGTTGGTATAATCTTTCAGGGTTTCCTAGTGAGGCGTTTTTGTTAGGATGCCTGTAGACAGCAGAACACCTTAATAAAATGGCTTACACATTAAGGTTTAGCCCCTTCCATAACGCAGGCACCCCTATTTATTTTATTTTATTTTATTTTTAATTTATTTATTTTTTATTTTTTTAAAATCCTTTGGGACTTTATTGAACTGCTGCAGTACATCATTAGTTTTTGATGTAGTGCTCCATGATTCATTGACCCCTATTTATTTTATAATTCAATTGACTTTTGACTGACTACCTTCACTCATTTTGCCCACCCCTCACTCCCTGCCTCTGGAAACCACCAATCTGTTCTCTGTTTCTGTGGTTGGTTTTATTTTTAGACTCCACATGTAAGTGAGATCATACAGTAGTTATCTTTCTTTGTCTGACTTATTTCATTTAGCAGAATGAATGCTTTCAAGGTCCATCCATATTGTCAAAAGCAGCAGGATTTCCTTTTTTATGGTTGGATAATATTCCATTGAATATATATACCACATTTTCTTTATCTATCATCTGATGATGGACACTTGGGTTGCTTTCACCTCTTGGCTATTGTAAATAATGCTGC
>NC_048227.1:102024034-102057597 GCF_002007445.2 Ailuropoda melanoleuca | reverse complement strand
GCTAAATCAGAAATTCTTAAGGCATTTGAAATCCACTTGGTTTGAGCTTCAATCTGGTTGCAGCCTGTGGCCACTGAGAGTGATTGTTCTGAAGGTCTGAATCTCTGCGTTTTCTGTTGGTCTAATTGTTTTCAAAGCTTATATCTTGACTGATCATATAAGTCAGTTGGTATAATCTTGTAGGGTTTCCTAGTGAGGTGTTTTTGTTAGGATGTTGTTTTGCCTGTAGACAGCAGAACACCTGAATAAAATGGCTTACACATTAAGGTTTAGCCCCTTCCATAACGCAGGCACCCCTATTTATTTTATTTTATTTTATTTTTAATTTATTTATTTTTTATTTTTTTAAAATCCTTTGGGACTTTATTGAACTGCTGCAGTACATCATTAGTTTTTGATGTAGTGCTCCATGATTCATTGACCCCTATTTATTTTATAATTCAATTGACTTTTGACTGACTACCTTCACTCATTTTGCCCACCCCTCACTCCCTGCCTCTGGAAACCACCAATCTGTTCTCTGTTTCTGTGGTTGGTTTTATTTTTAGACTCCACATGTAAGTGAGATCATACAGTAGTTATCTTTCTTTGTCTGACTTATTTCATTTAGCAGAATGCTTTCAAGGTCCATCCATATTGTCAAAAGCAGCAGGATTTCCTTTTTTATGGTTGAATAATATTCCATTGAATATATATACCACATTTTCTTTATCTATCATCTGATGATGGACACTTGGGTTGCTTTCACCTCTTGGCTATTGTAAATAATGCTGCAATGAACATGATATACGTATATCTTTTTGAGTTTGTGTTTTTGTTTTCTTTGAGTAAATACCCAGAAGTAAAATTGTTGGGTCATATGGTAGTTCTATTTTTAATTTTTGGAGGAAACTTCCTACTGTTTTCCATAGTGGTTGATCCAATCACGTTCCCATCAACAGTGTACAAGGACACTCTTTTCTCTTTGTCCTCTCTGAAACTTATCTCTTGTCTTTTTGATCCTAGCCATTCTAACAGGTATGAGGTGATGTCCCATTTTGGTGCTGATGTGCATTTCCCTGATGAGTAGAGATGTTGAGCACCAGCAGGATTTCATGTCCTTTGCTCTGGACCTCCTCTCATCAAGGTCCCAGAAGTGTTGACAGAGCCAGTGGATAATTTTCTTTTCTTGACTCCTCAGCAGCATTTGACGTAGTTGATCACTCTTTTTGACTTGAAACACTTTTTACCCAGCTTTTGTTCCCTTCCTATAGTATTGATAGTCTTTTTAGGCTCTTTTTGGGGTTCTTCTGGTTTTCTGGACCTCAAACATTGACATAAGCTGGGTCAGTTCTCAGACCTTTCTTCTATCCATATTCTCTCTCTTGGTGATCTCATCCTCTCCCATGGCTTTTAATATCACTTATGTGCTAATGACTCCCAAGTTTAGACTTCCAACTTGGGACTCTCCACCAAACTCTAGACTCATAAATCCACAAATCCTGCTTGAGTATGGAATGTCTAATTGGCATCTTAAACTTAAAGCAGTCAAACCAAGTCCTGATTTCTTCTCTGCCCCAAACCTGCTCTTCCTCCAGTTGCCCCATTTCAGTGAATGGCAATTCCATTCTTTCACTTCTTCTGCCCCTAAACCCTGAAGTTCTTCTTGACTCTTTCTCTGATAGCTCCCTAAGTACCAGCAAACCTTCAAATTACATCCAGATCCTGAGAGCTTCTGACCAGCCCAATTCAAGCCACTACCTGTTCTCACCTGGGATGTGGCTGTGGCCTCCTAACTAATTTCTGTGATTCTACTCTCGTTCCTCTTTAGCAGTGAGATTGTTAAAAAGTAATGGCAGGGCATGCCATTTTCCCTCTCAAAGCTGTCCAGTGGCTTCTGGTCTTGCTCAGATCCACAGCCAGTGTCCTTACAGCAGACTATGAGGGTCTACCTCATTTCCACCCGCCTCTGACCACAGCCCTTACTACTTTCCCTTCATTTACTTCGTTTAGGCTGTATCCATCTCCTTGCTATTGCCCAGTTGCCCCACCCCCACCCTGAGATCTTGGCACTTGCTTTTCCCTCGGCTTTGGATGCTTATCCCAGATATTCATGTAGCTCACTCCTTACCTCCCTCTTGTGTCTGCTCAAAGTTTGTGTATTGACCACCCTCCTCACCCATCACTCTCCATCTGTGTGCTTTGTTTATTTTCTTTATTGCCCTTACATGGATAATTTTATAGGATTTCATTTGTAATTTAAAAAATTGGTTGCATGTTAAAAGAATAATATTTTGAATATATTGGGTCAAGTAAAACAGATTATAACAGTATTTTCATTTATCTTTTTTCAGTGTGCCTACTAGAAAATTTAAAATTACATATGTAGCTTGCACTTGTGGCTCACATTCAATTTCTCTTGCACAGTGCTAGCTTAGACCAATGATGCTTTACTTGGCTCATGGTGGGGAAGGGGTGCTCACTCATATAGAACTGGAGTTCTGCAAGTATTGAAGAAGTGGGGAATGGCCGTTAGAAGACAATCAACAGTGTTCACTACATGGAAGCAGGTGTTTGGAACATGGGGTCTGGGGCTAGACAAGCCTCTGCCTTCTAGTCCTACTAATCGGTGGGTGACATCTCTGAGCCCCAGTTTCTCATCAGTGAAACGGCGATAACAGTATTTACCATGTAAAGTCACCGTGAGAATTAATGGGATGATATATATACAATTCTTAACACAGGACCTGGGACATCATGGGCACAAATCAACAGTAGTTACTATTCTTGGTTCTCAAACCTCGGCTGGCCCCAGTGCTGGGCAGACTGTCCTTGGCTGGCATTCCCAGGTGCTGTTGGCAATGTTCTGAAGTTCCAGTTTTCAAACTGTAGTGTTGGAAGCACATCATCACCATGGAAACTTGTTTCTGGCTTATTGAAACATTAGCTGGGCATATGTGAGGTATATTATGCCCAGGATTCAGAATTTACCAAAATCAGAGGCGCACGGGGCTGATGTCATTATAGCAAAAGGATCCTCTGAACCACAAAAGGGTATCGGAGGGTTCATTCAATGGATACTTTTGCCAGATGCCAAATGCCAGTCTCTGAGCCTGTCAGCTCTCAATCCCACTCCCACCTGCCCCCCATGGATTTCAGAGCCTGTCCAGTCTCTCTGGTTTAAGGACCCTTAGGACCAAAGCTCCTTGTCAAAGTTCCGTGAACTGCTGCGGGGGATGAAGTGTGTCTCTGAACCCTGCCAACTCACACTGAAGCTGATGGTTTACCTCCATGGACGGAAGCCTTCTGTACATTAGTGAGATGGGCCTGACCTGGGGCTCTGCCGGGCTGTTTACATGGGCCACACCCACAACAGACAGGATTCAGCTGGTGCCACTAAATACACTTTTTGGAGAAGGAATGCTGGGTACAGTACTTGCATTTGCTGTACTTACTGGCCACGTAGGAGCTGGTGGGGAGATCACATAGAGCTGATTGCCAGGTTGAATGGAACAGACTGTTGCTCTGAGATAGTCGTGGTAATCAGTACTAAAATGGGACCCGAATCGTGGATTGTCACAGAGATTCTCAGAAACACACCTATTGTATAAAGTAGTGATTTCCAACGTTTTGAGAAATGGAAGTTGTCACTTGTGTGATTTGCCTTTATCATTCTCCACCTTTCATTCATTGAAATACACCTTTCAGTCTAGCTTAGGGGTTATAAATACTATAGCTAATATTTTTAAAAAGTGATTGAAACTTAATGCTGGTTTTTAGATTCAAAATCAGCACGTTTTTTCAGAATTTTGTGACTCCTCTTGTTCTTCCAACTGACTCTCCCTTCCTTGAAGATAATTTGAAATCCCTTAAAGTATGAAATAAGATCCAACTCTCTTCCTTGTGTTCTTTCTGCTCTTGGAAATATTTCATAGTGACTTTGTCCTGACATCTCAAGCGCTGGCATATTGTTGAATAAATAAGAATGGGAATAAAAGTGAGAGTGGTATCTCTGGACGCTTCCTTGGAAAGAATAGTTCTGTCTTCTGCTTTTGGTACTTGCTTAAATGGACGTATGATTCTTCTTAAATTATTGCTTGGCAATTTAATTTCTCATTTGTGTATCTCACCCCTCAATTATATAGTATGCTCCTGGAGGGCAGGGATATTAGCTTCTCCGGGTTCCAAGTGATGGTAATTCAAGTCCATATAGCTTAAGCAAGTGCTGGAGTTTACTGACTACTGTACCTGGGAAAGACAGGGCTGCCCTGAAGGAATCAAAAGATGTTGTCAGGGCTTGTTCTCACTCTCCATCTCTCATCTCATCTTCTTTCTTTGTGTTGGTTTTATTCTCTCTTATTACAAGGCTTTTCCTCTATGTGGTAGGTGTTGGGGGTGGGCAGAGGGAAGGAATATGAAGCAGGGGACCTGGTAGCAGACAGCTACAGACTTTTATCCCAGCTGCTGTATGCTGAATTTGGTTGGCCTTTGTCCATGGTTGCTGAAAGAAGCCCTCTAACCTCTTGGAATTTCCCGAGCGATAGGAGTGTCTTTGTAATTCAATGTGGGTTGCTTGGACCACACCTGAGTTTATAGTAGTGAGTGACTCATGGTCAACCCATAGATAGTTTCAGGACAGGCTCTGGCCATGCCAAAAAGGCCAATCACGGGGTTAGAGGGTTGGGGCTGTGAGCCAGGCCGTGTGAGCCCGACTTCCTGTGGAGGGAAGAAGGGTGGAGACAGTTTAATCACAAGGCCAATGACCCCATCAATCATACCTATGGAATAAAACCCCAGTAAAAACTCTGGTAATCATGCTGACGTGGTTTTGGAATATAGGTGAGGTTCAGTGGGGAGCAGTTCGGAGCCGACAACCAAGAAAGAATTCTTGAGACGTCTCTCATGCAAAAAGGTGGTTTATTAAAGCATGGGGGCAGGACCTGTGGGCAGAAAGAGCAGCTGCCCCGGGATAGTGAGGGGTGGCTGATTATATACTATGGGGTTGGGGGAGGTAAGGAAAAAGGGAGGTTGAGAAAGTACTTTCATATGTTAAAGAAGACTCACAGGATACCAAGGCCCTGACTTTGTCCAGTTAAGGTTGTTTTTCCCCTCTAGCAAGGCATTAACATGAAGATAGTTGGGGGCTTCCTGGAAGAATGTCACACAAGTCCCACACAAGAGTGGGGGGAGGAGGTTGCAGGGTGTCAGTTTATGCTTTGTCTTCAGCCAGTCTTCTGCTCCCTCCTCAGTACATCAGCGTGCTTGGAGAGGGACACATCCTGAGGACATGGGAGCTCTGTGTTTGGAACCCTCCCAGGTATTGTCCTGTATGTCTCTTTTTTCGGCTGGTACTGATTGGTATCTTTGTGCCACAGTAAACCTGTATAGTGTTTCCCGAGTTCTATGAGTTATTCTAGTGAATTCTCAAACACAAAGAGGTGGTGGGAATCCCTGAATTTGTAGCAGTGGGGATCCCCAACTTTAGCTGGCGTTTGAGCTGAGGGTGATCGTTATAAGACTGTGCTCTTAACCTGTGAACTTTGACCTAACTCTGGGTAGTTAGAATTGCATTCTACCTTGCAAATAGAATGTGCAACTACCTCGGCAAAGGATGAGATATCTTTTCCTCTTAGCGTTGAAATGGAAAATTCCACATTAAGACTTTGATTGGAAAGACTGGGTAATGTTGCCACCTTTGAGACTGAAGGCCCTTGGCATGGGGAGGGGCACCTCTGCAAAGGAGAGGGATGCCTGAGTAGAGGAAGAGGGGAACAGTGTTGGGTGACAGAAGCTGTGGTTGTCTCCCATGGCGCAGGTCCCTGTAATTTTATGACCTCTTTCAGCATATTGCAAAGATAGTTAGTGCCCATCAAATATCAAATATTCATTTCCCCCCTTACATATGCCTGCTTTCCTTACACTTGGGTTGGGTCCATATGACTAGTTTTGGCCAATGGATTTTAAGTAGAACTGATGTGAGTTAGTTTCAGGATAAGGTAACTAAGAGCCTGGGATCTTTTCCCATCTCTCTTCTTTCCTTGGTGCTATGCCTTTGGCAGCCACATGTTCTGGATGGCAGAGCACAAGATGGAGAAGGCCGCCGGTTCATGTTGGTCTTAACTGTGTTAAGCCAATGAGATTTAGGAGGCATAGTGGGCCGATTAATGGCCCTCCCCCAAGATATTACGTTTTAATCTCTGGAACATGTAAATGGAAGAAGGGTCTTTGCAGGCGTGAACAAATTAAGAACCTTGAGCTAAAGAGATTATCCTGGATTATCTGGATGAGTCCCAAGTACCATCATAAGTGTCCTTATAGGTGAGAGGCAGAGTTGGTTTAGACATACACCCAGAGAAGATGATGTGATGCTGGGGCAGAGGTTGGGGTGATATGGACGCAAGCCAAGGAAATTTATTTTCTCACAGTTCTGAAAGCCAGAAGTTTGAAAGCAGTATCACTGGGCCAAAATGAAGATGTCTAGAGGGCCACATTTCCTTTGGGCTCTGGGGGAAATTTTTTCTTGCCTCCTTTACCTTCTAGGGGTTCCAAGTGTTCCTTAACTTGTGGCAGCATGACTCCAAACTCCACATCTGACTTCTCATGAGCTTCTTTTTTTGTGCCTTCTCCCCCATGTCTATGTCTTCTTCTCTTCTCATAAGGACACATCATTGGAATTAGAACCCATCCAGATAATCAAGGATTATCTCTTCGTCTTGAGATCCTGAATTTAATCACATCCGCAAGGACTCTTTTTTCAAATAAGGTCACATACACAGGTTCTGAGTGGACAAATCTTTTGGGGGTCATCATTCAACCAACTAGAGATACCAATGTCTCAGAAAGCAAGTCTGGGACAGGTAGTGTCTCCGAAACAGATTCAGGGGAAGATTTTATTCAATTTGCAGTTTGCCCTCATCTAAAGAACATCTTCTTTAAGAAATATGAAAGCTATTAGTATAGGTGCAGACCAATTATTGTTTTATGCAAAACACACACGATTGACTACTGCCTGCGTATTGCTGGAGTGTTCTACATTAGGTTGAACATATGTCCTATCTAGTAATTGCTTTCTTGGTTTTGTATTATTGGCCTAGAATGTCATCAGTATATCCGACATACCAGTCCCATCTTCACCATGATGATTTGATTGATTCCTGTTATGAGGATGATGTACTGGGTGAATAGTTTATGACTATAAATCCCAGCCTCCAAATACCTCAAAGGAGATGACAAACATGGTATGTTTACTTATGATGCTAAACTCAAACCAGAAATTGACTTGAAATACCATTTTAAACATCTCAAAGCCTGTAATCCTTTGGTTCAGTTGAATAAGATTAGGTTAAGCATTCTTCAAATTTTGATGGCTTAAATTGTAAAATGGTATATTATTTGATCCAAAGAAATAGAAAAATTTAGAAAAGTACCCAGAGGTTTAAATTGTTTTTAGTTATCTCCGTTTAAAATGAAGATATTTGGAATCAATTTTGAAATCAAGTTCAACCAGAAACTGGAGAGTCTAGGGATTTATCATGTTGAGGTAGCAAGGATCCTGCACTTTCTGGAAACTCTGCACCGTTCCTGGCTCTGCAGCTGGATTGCTGTGCAAGCTTGCACAAGTTATTTAACCTCTCTGGGCCTCATCTTTTCACCAATAAAAGGAGGGTGTTGGAGTAGTTGATGTCTAAGCTTCTTTCCACTCTAAAATCCTATGATTCTCTCACAGAAGCCCTATTTAATCACAGACCACCCAGGTGGAAAGTTAACTCTCGAGAGCATACCTCATCATTTGACCTAAGAGAACACGCAGCCGTAGGTCATTGCAACACAATCATGAGCAAGGGCAGACCACGAAGCAAAACAACTGAAACAAAAACTTGGAACTGTTGCTGATTTATCTCTAAGATATGTTTTTCCACTTTCTCTGGCAAGTTTGCTCTCAAGTAGATTCAGCTGAAAAAGTATGAGCTGGCAGGACGCACACAGGCCCCTCCACTTGGGAAAGGTTTCAGAGTCCTGGGCTCCTGAGAACACCTCATGTTTACTTTCCCCATCAGCTTCTGAGGGATGCCAGCCTGGGCTGTAGACCGTCCTGCATCTAGCTTCCCTGGGCCTCAAGTCACCTTGATATCTTTCTGTTCCATCAAGAGGTGCACTGCCCCCACTCATTCCTCCCCCCACCCAGAAAGAGAACATGTCTGCAGAGAATATCCACGGCTAGGGGAGCGTGTTTAGGGGATGGCGTGCTTACGATGAACTGGATGAGGGGAGGCGTTGGATGGTTTCCTAAGGGTGAGAGCATACAGCTTGCTGCTTTTTGCCAAAACAATATTCCATAGCTCAAGGAATGCCTTGGCCTTCTAAGCCAGGCGCCTAACACGCTCAGGCCCAGATGACTTCATGTGGACAGTGACAACCGGCTCTGTCATAATAAATAGCTCTTCGCAGAAGGCATGGCAGACTCCGTGTTTTCTCTACTTTATAGGTTGGAGGTATGGAAACAAGAAACAGGAGGCTTTCCTTTGAGAAATGTGTGTTTCAAACTTGAGAAGCTTGGGGGAATTTAAAGTTATTTTTTCTTAGGTTTTTCCTTATGCCATTTGATATTTATTGGGGGGGAAAACAGATGATCCTTACCCTACGATCTCCCCACTATGAGATGTCACAGGGAGATTGATGGGTCTGTCCCTGTGAGCACTGTAGTGAAGTGATGACAGACCTTCCATGTGGAGTGTGGCATGGGCACAAGGTTAGTACTTTCAGGAGTTTCTAAGATCACACACTCTTGGCACCATGACCTGAAGGGTCCAGGAAACAATAGAAAATTATGCATTACACGAGGAAACAGGAAAACCTCTGCTTGATTGAGAAAAGAAAATCAACACCAAGGTGACACAGATGTTGAAACTGTCTTAGGAGTGACCTGCACCCTGATTCTGCACAGACCCGTCTCAAGACTTGGGAAGCATCGCCACTGTGAGGAGCAAGTGACATGGGGCCAAGGCAGTGCCCAGGGATGGTGCAGACCAGGCAAGGACCACAGAAGAGGGTTCAGTTAGGGATGGAGAGGGGTGAGGAACGCCCCACACCCATGGGTGACTCACGTGGACCATAGGAGAAATTGTGACAGGTATTTTGAGAGGTTTTCCTATGAGCTAGAATACAAAAATCTTTGCCATCAGGAAGTCAGGGAGACCCAACCTGGTGTGTGTGTGTGGTGTGTAACCAGGGTTTATAGTACATAACATGAAAGGTCAAAAACCATCATTCCCGGTGCCAGAACTGCTATATTTGGCCCCACTGACTTCTTTGTTTTGCTTCCAGGGCCTTTAGTGTATACAACCAAAGCTACAAAATCGAGCTGCTCCACCAGCTGGTCAACGATGGTGCTGGATCCTAGCTCTACCACAGTTGTTGCTTTTTTGTTTCTTCCCTCTCCCCTCAACTTCGTTCTGATTCTGGAAAATTCTAAGGCTGCCACTGCCACTGCTCAGAAACCATTCCTCATGATACTTATTTCCAAAACTGAGCCTTTCTCCTGCATTACGCTTGTAGTTAGGATGATCACACAATTAAAGTCCTTCCGACATCTGTGGCACCTTAGTGTTGACTGTCTTTCTTCTTTCAAGTAGAGGTGTCTCTGGTTCTCAGTATGGCAAGTGATTTTCAATTGTATTCTAGACACTTGGAGTAATATGTTGTGAGACTTGGATCTCATTTAATCTTCTGCAGACAGTCACCGTCTTGGAGTGTAGGTTGCAGGTCCAGAAAGGAATGGATGTTCAGCTCCTGCTGGGCTCACTGACATCACCCCAACAAAAGTGGAGTACCAGAGGGCCCTGCCTTGCTCGCCTCACCTTGCCTTGTAGCTGATGCACGCGCATGGAAGTTCAATGCTGTCCTGAACTTCACAGGGGTGCAGTGGAGGCAGAGGAAGGTGTTGTGTAGTAAATAATTTGGCCTTTGTCCTTGGTTCCTGGGAGAAAATTCCTTGGAAATTCCTCAGTAATAGGGGTATCTTTGTTCATCCTGAGCCCCTGAGATCACACCTGAATTTATTCTAGAAGATGAGATGACTCAGGATGGAGGCTGTTCACCAGAAAGACCATCCTTATGAGTATGAGCATGGGGCTTAGAGCCAGCCCAACCGTTGGGAATGGAGGACAGCTGGAGATTAAGTTGAGTCATGGGACCAATGATTCAATCAATCTTGAGTATGTAACCCCAATAAAGACTCTGAACACCACAGTTCAGTGGAGCTTTCTGGTTGGTGATCACATTGATGTGCTGGAGGATGACACACCCTGACTCCATGGAGAGAGGACATAGAAGCTCTGTGTCTGAGACTATTCCAGAGCTCTCCCTATGTGTCTCCTCATTTGGCTGGTACTGATTTTTATCCTTTATGATAATACTAGTCGTAAGTTTGGTGTTTTTCTTAGTTCTGTGAGTCGTTGTAGTGAGTTGTCAAACCTGAGAGGATTGTGGGATCCCTCACATTTGTATTCAGTTGGTAATAAGTGTGGGTAGCCTGGGGATTGCTGAAGTTGGCAGTTGGCATCTGAAGTGAGGGTAGTCTTGTTGGGGACCATGCCCTTTAAGTTATGGGGTGTCTACTAACTCTGAGTGGCTAGCCTCAGAACCAAATTTCAGGACACCAGCCGGTGTTAGAAATAGAGGGGGATTTCTTTGCACCACTTCGTTAGACCTCGTTGCTGTTTCGTGATGGTGAAAGTTCCCCTGTGGGCCCTGCTGACGCTACCCCTGCAGAAGCAGCATGCAACTCACACCCCCACTCTGGCTTGTTGCCACATGTGGGTAGAATTTCAGTTCCCTGCTCAGCCCCATTGACTTTTGGTTGGGGGTGGTGGGTAGCTTTCCCTTTGGTGTTCGGGTGAGTGGGTATTACCAAAAAGATTTCTGTTACGCCTCTTTCCTGGTCCTTTGGCTGGAGGGGTGAACTTCTCTGTCTGTCCCTTTTGATAGATCTGAGCTGTAGGCTCCTCTAGCACCCTCCCAGATATATAGGAGGCTAAAAGAGACCCAGAGAAGTCACCTTTGTGCTGTTCCTCTAGTCCTGTGGTCCCTAGTCAGCCTCTCTTTATTCTTTCTATCATTCAGTCATTCTATGTTTGTTTGTTGTATTATGTCCAGGGGTTTTGAGTTGTAAGAGGGAAGACTAGCATGGGATGGGGCTATTCCATCTTGACTGGAACCACAAGTCTGACAGTACAATTTGTCAGCCAGATTGGGACACTTGAGAGTGAAAGAGGATGCTGACTGTCAGGATACCTGAGCAACCGGCACAAAACAGATACTATGGTCTATAGTCCTTGCTCCTGGCTAATCTCAAATAAGAATCACTTTGTCATTTTTACTCAAGTCTGACTCAAAATTTCAGGGGCCCAACTCTGCCAGATGCTGTGAAGGGTCAGTTTCTTCTTTTGGCCTCTATTATGTAATCTCTGTCTTGCCCTTGTCCCATCTGGTGGTAGTACCCAAGCAGGGCCAGCAAAGATAACACTGGAAGTGGGGACTGGTCTTCCCCAGCCTAAGCTGCTTTTGAGGGATGGTCAGTTGACCTCCTGTGAAGGTCAACAGCTCCTGTTAGGATTTTGTGCATCAGGGTCTCCAAGACTCTCTGCCCCTGGTCTTGCTTTTAGAAGCAAATGATGCTTTTGACCATGGGTCTCTTGTCTCTCCAGGGCTTAGAACTTTCCCTTAAAGTCATTTGGTGCTTACTGCAGAACTTGTTCCTTTCTTCGAGTAATCTCCAAGTCAGATGTTTTAAAGGCTGTCCTAGGATGAATCCTGCCTAACAGTTACCTACCAGACCCTCCAAACCTGCTGAGTCTTGGTCACTATGCCCTTATTTCATGGTGATTATTCCTACCTTTTTTGGAATAAATACCATAGAGAAGGACCCCCTGACTTTTCTAGATACAGTCTTGCCTTTGATACGCAGAGAAATGCCCTCCCTGGATACAACAGGAACCAGGCTAACTATGCTGTAGAACAACTTGGGGTTAACCTTCACCTTCCTTAGCTTGGCTGATATATACTAACCACATTGAAACCCACTGCTGGTACCTTTGGAGAAAGGGCAAGACCTCTTATGGTTACCTAAGGTTAAGAGCTATCAGGATGGAGTATAATTTATTTTTTTATTTTTTATTTTTTTAAAAGATTTTATTTATTTATCTGACAGAGAGAGAGACAGCCAGCGAGAGAGGGAACACAAGCAGGGGGATGGGAGAGGAAGAAGCAGGCTCCCAGCAGAGGAGCCTGATGCTGGACTCGATCCCAGGACCCCAGGATCACGCCCTGTGCCATAGGCAGATGCTTAATGACTGAGCCACCCAGTCGCCCCTGGAGTATAATTTAAATCAAAGTTTAAAATTCAGAGCACTAAACTTAAATCTGGACAGAGACTAGCCAGTGAGTACGTTGGCAGGAAGAACTTTTGGACTGGGAGATCTGGATGGTATTACAGCTCTCCATTGGGTAAGTTTTTGTGTCCTTGTTGTTTAGGAAGCCACCAGTCAAAAAGGTTGTGTTTTCTTTTTCTTTCTTTCTTTCTTTCTTTCTTTCTTTCTTTCTTTCTTTCTTGATTTATTTATTTATTTATTTATTTATTTATTTATTTATTTGGTGGGGGAGGGGCAGAGGGAGAGAAACTCAAGCAGACTTTGTGCTGAGAGGGGGTCCCGAAGCAGGCCTCCGTCCCATGACCCTGAGATCATGACCTGAGCCGAAATCAAGAGTCGGATGCTTAACCAAGTGAGGCACCCAGGGTGCCCCCCGAAAGGTTATTTGTGTTACTTCTAAGAGACCAAATTACTGCTAATTTTGAGAGAGGCAGTATGATATAGTATTTAGATTCTGGACTCTGGAGCCAAAATGCCTGGGTTTTATCAGCTCAGCTATTTGTGTCTCAGATTCCTTATCTGTGAAAACACAAGAGCACCTACTTGCCTGAGTTGTGAAGATTTAGATACATGCATGTAGTGCTCAGCACGAGACCTGGTATGAAGTATTTGATACATACATACAGGTTAGCTTTAATTATTCCTTTGAATGGAAGTGCGTGGTATATATCAGTTTATTAGCATTTATCAGATTTGGAAATTGTTTCAGCAGAGTCCTTCCAATCTGGAAATGAAGAAACCAAGGACATCTTGAAAGCACGAGAGACTATGGTAACAATCAGCTTGCAAGGGAAGTCTTGTCAGACTGAGGACTGAGCTCATGAGCACAGAGACTGCCTTTGAGGACTGCGGTCTAGCGTCCTCCGGTAGGATTGGAAATTGGCACCAGCCTTTGAAGGGCATTTTGGTAATGCTTATCAGTTTCCTTCATTTTCTTTTTCTTCTTCTTCTTTTTTAATGCTATATCCTTTGGCCTGTCAATTTTACTTCTAGGAATGCATCCAAATGAAATATCAAGACTGCAAGGATATTTATTCACGAGGATGGTCTTTGAAGCATTACCTATAGTAGCCAGATATAAGAAACAATGAAAATATCTAACAGTAGGGGCTGGTTTGGTAACAAATTAAGCTATGCACGTAAATGGATTATTAAGAGGACACTAAAAGTACTGTTGAAGATTACTTAATGATGGGAAAATGCCTGCAATGTATCTCAAGTGGAAGAAAGTTTACAAAACCCTGTTTAGTATGATTTTTGTAGAATCTACCCGTTGCCCACTTGCCTTTCCAAGCTTCCTTAGCACACAAGCCATGGGATATGGAGGCGTCCCTGCCCCCAGCACTGTCACCATGCCCTCCCTGGGGTCACTCCACACGAACAGCAGGAGGGCACAGTTGCCCCGGGCTCCTACGTCACTGATTTCAGTAAATGTTCATGACCATAGTGTGATAGCAAATGAATGTGTGGACTGTTTTAATAGGAAGTGAAACTGTTTTGGTTTTTTTTGCTTTGTTTTGTTTTGTTTTTGTTCATTCTTTGATGTGCTAGAAGGATGGAACATAAATATTTCTCTTTACCTCCCAGGGGATTTTAAAAATTAAATTCTCCTTGCCCTCGAAGATAAAGCAACTTGTTTTGTTGGGGGTAGTAATGGTTAAGAATCTGGATTTATTTATTTATTTTAAGCTAGGCTCCACGCCCAGGGAGGAGCCCAACGAGGGCCTTGAACTCACAACCCTCAGATCAAGACCTGAGCTGAAATCAAGAGTTGATTGCTTAACCAACTAAGCCGCCCAGGAGCCCCAAGAATCTGGATTTAATAGGCTGTTAATATCTGCCAGGGCAAGAACAAGAAGAGAGGAAAAGGGTTTGAGGAAAGAAGCAATTTATTTTGGAGAAACAGGGGTAGACGTTGCTCTGGAATGAAGGCAGGGGCAGTTCTTTGAGGTTCTGACAGCACCCCAGGAAGATGGCAGGACCTCGGAAAGGCGTGGTCTAGGGGTGTAATAGGACAGGCATCCTGAGCCTTGTTAAAAATTACTGTGTCCCAAATGTGACACTCTGCAGAGAGGATGCAGATGTCTTAGTGATAACTGGTGTGGAACGGAGGACCCCGCCAATTTTCCATTCCCCCTTGGAATTGCATAGATTTGTGTTCAGTTTTGGGATTTGAAACTGTCTCGAAGCTCTCTCACTGAAATCACTGCTCAGGGGAGAAGGCAGACCTGGCTACTCTGTCTGATTGTTCAGTCAGCACGTTGTATAAATGGTCCTTATTTCCCCCACTACTTCCAACTGCCACATAATTACTTAAAATAAGCTGCTCTAAGCAGCTTGGATGTCCATTCCAACAGAAGTCATTCCTATCTCAGATGCATGAACACTGTGTCTCATAGTAGAACAATTTAACAAGGGGAAAATACAATAGAAAAAGTTAAAAAAACAAAACCAAATGCTTTCTACTTGTGATGGAGACGAGGACGGGGACAGCGTCAACTCACCAAGATTCTTCGTTTGCTTTGTTCACCGTAAATATTCAAGTTTCTTTTCAACAAAGACTAAGTCATCTTACACCCCAACCTCTGAATAACACATATTTAGGTCCTGGTGATTTGCTTTCACCTTTCCCTTAAATCAGAGCTAATGCTCACGGTGGCATGATGGAAATGACAAGGCCTAAGCTTCGCAGGGCTTCGTGTCCCCAGAAGACCCCGGCTGCAGCTAATCCCGCCTGTCTGGGGGTGGAGAGACTGTCAGGCCCCACCGCAAGGCCCCGTCCCACTCACACCAACGTTTTCACCCTCCGGTCTGGTTCCGCGCCTGTTTGCCCAGCAGGGCAAGGAACTGAGAGCAACCGTGGCCCATTTCTAAGAATCCATGGTGACATGGGGAGAAGCAGTGGTCAATTTCCCAGAAGTGCCATTTGCCCAGTGGGCCTAGGATTTCAATCTCATTTTTGATCTTGGAGAAATTCCACTGTTTTGCCATTAAAAACGAGCCTTCCTTTGGTTTTGTTTTAGATACTCTTCAGCAGAATAAGGAAGTACTCTGTTCCAAATTTGCTGGGGGATATTTTTAAGGTTTTCATACATTTATTCAGATAAATGTATGGTTTTCTCCATCAAGCTGTTAATGTGGTGAGTTATGTTAGTTGATGTGCTAATGTTAAATCAACCATGAATTTCTGGAATAAACTTAGTTAGATCATTCTATTATTTATACATGTATGTTTTCCTTCTGCTATTTTTTTGTTTGGGTTATTTGCATCCATTTTCATGACTAAGATTGACTTGCAGTTTTCTTTTTTTTTTTTTTAAATCTAATACTTTAAAAAATTTTTTTTAAAAAAGATTTTTATTTATTTATTTGACAGAGATAGAGACAGCCAGTGAGAGAGGGAACACAAGCAGGGGGAGTGGGAGAGGAAGAAGCAGGCTCCCAGCGGAGGAGCCTGATGTGGGGCTCGATCCCATAACACCGGGATCACGCCCTGAGCCGAAGGCAGACACCCAACGACTGAGCCACCCAGGCGCCCCTGACTTGTAGTTTTCTTTCTTCATACAGTCCTAGTCAGGCTTGGTATCAAGAAGCTGGTAATAATTCACAACAACAGTAGTAGCAGCAATATACGGTTCAGCGCTTGTTTTTCTAAGTCTTGTGACAACTCATTTAATCCTCACACAATCCTCAGTCCAACGTATGTTGGTCTCAAGTCCTTATTTTACACATAAGGTGAGCTGGTCAGTGACCAGAGCTAGGATTCAAACTCAGTAGGTTTAACTCCAGACCCCTTCTTCCTCTCTCTAGCTTTTTAATTTGAGTATAATTGATGCACGATGTTACCCTAGTTTCAGGCGTCCAACGTAGTGATTCGACAGCTCCATACGTTATGCTGTGCTCATCACGAGCGTAGCTCCCCCTGGTCACCATATGCCACCGTGACAACACCACTGACTGTGCTCCCTGTGCTGTGCCTTTCATTCCTGCGACGTTTTCATTCCATACCTGGAAGCCTGTGCCTTCCTCTCCCCTCTCTTCTGGCAACCACCAGTTTGTTCTCTGTATTTATAGCAGACCCTTTATTCTTAATCATATACTGCATAGCACTTATCTCGCTCTTTCCGCCTCTCCCTTTCGCTCCCCTATGTCCTACTGACCTCACACAATGAGTTGAGGGGCATTCCCTTATCTTCTGTGTTCTAGAATAGTTTGTGCAAAGATGTAATTATCTGTTCCTTGAATGAGCGACTGATTCCATTTCTTCAATGTTCATTGGACTACGAAGGTCTTCTAGTCTTTCCTAACTTAGTTTTGGTAAGTAATAATTTTCTAGGAGTTGGACTGTTTCATTGATATTATAAATTTTGTTTGTACAGTTTTGTTCCTAAATATTGTTCCTAATGCACTCTTATGGTTTTTAATATTGGCGATACTTGAAGCTATAGCCCTAATGGTGTTTGTGATCTCTCTTTTTTCTTTATTCCTCTGATTCAAAGTGGTCATTGTATCAGTCTTTACAAAGCACTGAGTTTGTGGCGCTCTCTCTTGCTCTTCTCTTCACTCTCATAACGTTTTCTTCTTACCTTCGCTGTTTTCTCCTTTCTATGCAATATAAATTTCTTTTGCAGTTCTCTTCCTGCCTCTGGAGGTGTGTGCTTGCATCGTTCATTCTCTGCTTTTCTTTTTTACCTATTTATCTAAAGAAATTTTTTTTTATTTATCTAAATGTGTAAGGCCATGAATTTCCATCTAGGCTCTTCTTCAGCTGCGTCTTGGCAACATTGGTATATTTTCATCAGTAGCATTTTCATTATCATTCAGTTAAAATATTTTCAATTTTTATTTTGGTTTTTTTTTTATCTATACACTATTGAAAAGTGTTTCTTAATTCAAACATGGCAATTTCAGTGGTGTCTTTGCTATTGATTTTTACTGGTAGCATCGTTACAAAATGTGTTCTATATGATACCAATTCTTTTAAATGTGTTGAATTGTGCTGTATGGCATAGTATCTGGTCAGTATTTGTAAATATTCTCAGTAGTTATTGGGTGCAATATTCTCTCTGTTCATTAAAGTTTTTTTCATCATTTTATTTTCTTTCAGCTTGATAAATGTACTATTTATTTATTTATTTATTTATTTATTTATTTATTTATTTTGAGAGAGAGAGAGAGAAAGCGCAAATGGGGAGGGGCAGAAGGAGGAGAGAGAGCATCTCAAGCAGAATCCCTGCTCAGCATGGAGCCCAACATGGGGCTCTCTCTCACAACCCTGAGATCATGACCTGAACTGAATTCAAAAGTTGGACGCTTAACTAACTGAGCCACCCAGGCACCCCTATACACTTTAACCCCCACCCGCTATTTCCCCCATCCTTCCCCCACCTCCCCTCTGGTAACCATTAGTTCATTCTCTATAGTTAAAAGTCTGTTTCTTGGTTTGTCTCTCTCTCCTTTTTTTCCCTTGCTCATTTGTTTTGTTTATTAAATTCTACATACAAGTGAGATCCTATGGTATTTGTCTTTCTCTGTCTGACTTATTTTGCTTAGCGTTATACTCTCTAGCTCCATCCCTGTCGTTGCAAATGGCAAGATTTCATTCTTTTTTATGGTGAGTAATATTCCCTTGTATGTATGTACCACCTCTTCTTTATGCATTCATCAGTCGATGGACACTTGGGCTGCTTCCATGGTTTGGCTATTATAAGTAATGCTGCAATAAGCACAGGAGTGCATGTATCCCTTTAAATTAGTGTTTTTTTATTTCTTGGGTAAAAACCCAGTTGTGCAATTGCTGGATCATAGGGCAGTTCTTTTTTTAACTTTCTGAGGAAACTCCATGCTGTTTTCCACAGTACCTGCACCAGTTTGCATTCCCGTTAACAGTACAAGAGGTTTCCTTTTTCTCTACATCATCGTCAACACTCATTTCTTGCGTTGTTGATTTTAGCCATACTGACAGGTATGATGTGTTATCTCGTTTTGGTTTTTATTTGTGTTTCTTTGATGATGAGTGATTTAGAGCATCTTTTCATGTGTCTGTTGGCCATCTGGATGTCTTCTTTGGAGAAATGTCTGTTCATGTCTTCTGCCCATTTTTAAATTGGTTTACTTGTTTTTTGGGTATTGGGTTGCATCAGTTCTTTTATATATTTTGGATACTAACCTTTCATCAGGTGTGTCATTTGCAAATACCTTCTCCCATTCAGTAGGTTGCCTTTTAATTTTGTTGATTGTTTCCTTCTCTGTGCAGAAGGTTTTTATCTTGATGAAGTCCCAATAGTTTATTTTTGCTTTTATTTCCCTTGTCTCAGGAGACATATCTAGGAAGATGTTGTTACAGCTGATATCAGACAGACTTTTGCCTGAGCTTTCTTCAAGGATTTTTATGGTTTCAGGTCTCACATTTAGGTCTTTAATCCATTTTGAGCTTATTTTTGTGTATGGTGTAAGAAAGTGTTCTAATTTCATTCTTTGGCATACAGCTGTCAAGTTTTCCCAATACCATTTGTTGGAAAGACTTTTTACAACTGCATTTTCTTGCCTCCTTTGTCAAAAATTAATTGACCATATAATTGTGGGTTTATTTCTGGGTGTTCTGTTCTGTTCTATTGATCTATGTGTCTGTTTTTATGTCAGTTAGGTAAAACATTTTAATTGTGTTATTTTCAAATCTTTTATGTCTTTGCTGATTGTTTGAAAGATTGGGCTCACAATTTCTGAGAGTGTTATATGGAAATCTATCACAATGGTGGTAAGTTCTATTTTTGCTTTATCTATTATGAGGCCCTGTAATTACGGGCCTAATAGTCTAGAATTATTTTAACTTTCTAGCAAATTGAACTTTCTATCATTATGTAGTGACCCTCTTTACCTCTAGTAATACTTCATTTGCTTTAAAGTCCAGTTTTTCCTAAAGTTACTACAAGTGCAATTTTTTTTTGGACTGGTATTCACTTGTATATATATTTTTATCCCTTTCCTTTAATGTTGATTTCCTGTATCTATATGTTTTTAATGTATTTCTTTAAAAAATGTCTCTTAATTATTGTCTTTTAACTGGTGAAATTAATGTTTACATTTATTGTAATTAATGAAGGGTTTGTGTTTATATTTCCCATATTAGTATATTACTTTGTAATTTTGCTTGTTCTACCATTTCCATATTCCTTTTCCTGTCTTTTCTTATCTTTATTTGGATTGATTGGTTAGTTTTTCTCATGTAATTTCTTTTCGATAGTAGTTTAAAAGTTATGCATTTTATTTCTAGTCTTTTCATAGCTACTACAAAATTTAATATGCATAATTTATCAAACTATAAAGTTAATTGGTACTAAACTGTCTTTCCAAATAACATGAAATCCTTAAAACACTTCGTTTCAATCACCGCTTCTAATGTGGTGCTATTGTTGTGTATTTTGATTCTATTTATTGAAATTACTCTCCAAGATCATTATTATTATTATCTCTTTCTTCCTCTTCTTATTTTATATACCAATGCTTTCCTAGATTTACCCACATATTTTCCCCTTTCTTTGTTTTTAGTTTCATTCTGTATCTCATTCTTTCCATCTGGGATAATATCCTTTTTTCCTGAAATAAATGCTTAAGGATTTCCTTTAGTGAAGGTCTGCTTCTAGCAAACTCTCAGTTTTTTTTTCTTTTTAAAAAAATCTTTATTTTATCCTGGTCCTTGAAAGGCATATTTGATGGGTACAGTCTTCTTTTCTTATACCATTATTTATCCTTCTGTTAGTTGAAGTGGGTAAGAGATGAGTATTTAGAATACCCCATCAGTGTGGCTGTCGTCCTGTGGAGACAAGCTGCCCCTTTATCTAGAGGGTGGGTTTAAAGAAAACCAAACAGCTCCTCCTTTCCATTGAAATAAAAAAAAAAAGCTCTGTTGCCCAAGTGCCACAGAGTTGGAAATGCCCCACATCCTGATTAAAACACGTGGCTCTAACAGTCTTGTGTTAATTTGCAACTTCTTATCAGTAGGAAGGACAAGTATTAGTCATTGTTCACTGTCAGCTTTATATAGTGAGTTAATTCACGGAGCGCTTTCCACTGCAAGGCTAGGTAATGATGTTGGCTTGGAGTGGGGTCACATAAAGAGGAAAATTAACTTTGATAGAAGGAAGGAGAAGGACAGCTTCTGAGTAGGGAGCATGGCCCCAGGAAATCTAAGCAGGCTGAGGAAACAAGGTAGGACAGCCTAGACAAGGGTGGCTGGTAGGGAGCTTTGGTTCCCGGCGGTAGGTGAGGGAGAGCTGACCCTGCATCTCAGGGTCCCTCAGCTTCCAGCTCTGAGCTCTTCAGCCCATGCCTCCCTGCTTCTTCCTCAGCCGTGGGCTTGAGAAAATAAAGTATCAGATGAGAATTTTCCCCACTAACTCACAACTTTGCTTCACAAACTGCCCCTCTCCTTCTTCTTACCACTTGCCCCTTGGTCTTCTGCTTATAAACATGTTTGAGTCTCTTGCATTAAAAACCCAAACCAAAATCCCTTTACTGTGACTAATGTAATACAGTATTCACTGTACAGAATTTGGAATATACACAAAATTATGAAGAAGAAAAATAGAGCCCTCATATAAACTTATCACTAGAAGATAATCACTTTTAACATTTTTGTCCATTATTTTTTGGATTTTTTTTTCTATGTGTGCTCTCTCTCTCTATCTACCCTCCCCCACCCCATACACAATTAGAATGGTAATGAAGATCCATGTTCTAATTACTTCATCTTCCTGTCGCTATGTTTCTTCTGTCTTGTTGCTGTGTCTTCCTCTGTCTTCCTTTCCCTCATAAGCATCACGAGGCTACACTCCCTGTCTACACTTCCGCCTTCTCATTCAGTCCTCAAACTCTTGAAGACTGTACTCTATGCTTTCCCAAGCCCCCCTTTTCCCATCCCCCACCAGAAGCTGGCAGATGCTGTCAAAGACCCTGGCATTGGCGAATCTGACAGACGTTTTTCTTTCCTCATTTTATTGAACTTGTAGTGACAGTGTCACTATTGGTTCCTGCTTCCTGGAAACTCTCCTTCCTCAATTTTCACGAACGTGTCACCCTGATTTTCTTTTCCTTCTTCCCTCTTAGAATGTGTCTTCAGCTTCTGGGGCTAGTCTCACTTGTTAAGTGCCAGTGGTCTTTATGAATCTGCCCTTGGTTCTTTCTCATTCTCCAGTGCTGGGCAAGCACACCTCTGTCAGTGATTCTACAGGCTTTTCATGAGAAAAGCCCACAGATCTGGACGCCTCAATGGCACTTCAGACTCAGCATGACTGAAACAGAACACCTACTGCACCTACTGCATTAGGGAGGGTTTTGTGGGCCAGCCTGAAAATGGCGGACATCATTCTGTCCACCGTCTTAGCCTAGACCTCAGTCACATGGGTGCCGCTAACAGCAAAGGAGGCTGGGAAATGATGTAGCCAGGTGCCCAAGAGGTAAAGAAACACAACTGGGAGAACAACCAGCCAGTCTCGGTCACAGCTACCTGTGAGGAATATTACATAGCAAAACTCACTGATGAGTGACTTCTGCAGAGTCTATCGATGAACGATCAGAATGGATGGCCCTGGAAATAGCCTTTCAGGGAAGTTTGGAACTGAAATTGCTCTGGAGATCATGCAAAGAGAAGTCAGAGAGCAAGGACAGATATTAAAAGCAGCACATCCAACATGATTTGCTTATCCACGAAGCCATCCAAGATGAGCTCAGTGAGAGCGTGAGGTCAGTGAGGGACATCT
The DNA here is from genome assembly GCF_002007445.2 of Ailuropoda melanoleuca. Taxonomy (NCBI): domain Eukaryota; kingdom Metazoa; phylum Chordata; class Mammalia; order Carnivora; family Ursidae; genus Ailuropoda; species Ailuropoda melanoleuca. The sequence continues at coordinate 102,035,432 of NC_048227.1, read as the reverse complement.
CCAAAGCATCCAGATGGGGCTTTTCTCTTGGCATAGAGACTTCTAACACTCTTGCAGGACACCCAGGACAGCTTAGGCAATGCTTTGGGCATGCTTTCACTTATCACTATCCTTTTTTCCATTTCAACTGCAAGTTTGAAAGGTTTTATGTTTTTAGATTTCTGGTCATTTTCAAAGATCACTGAAGTATTTCAGTTCTGTTTTTTCTCTATATTCTTCTACCTTTTATTGCCAAGTGTCTTCTAAAATGCAAGGCCTCCGACGATGAAGTAGGCTCACAGCAAACAACCTGGGTGCCTGTCCTTCCTGTGCTCTCTTTGCTTGAGCCATTACTTTCTTGGTTTCTGTGAGGCATTGGTCCCATCAGACCAAATAATGGGCTCGACAAATAGAAGGAAGTTCTTAAAACATCTGTGACTCTTTCCTTGCCTGCAAAATGTGGATGAAGATGAAAATGAGTCATCCTGACCAACCATGCTTCTGTTTATAAAGATGTTTAATAAAAGATGTCTTTGATCTACCTGGGACGTAGATTTCTACAAATACTAAATTATATCAAAAACTTACATTTAGTTATTCTTTTTAAAAATTTAAATCCAGTATAGTTAACATACAGTGTTATATTAGTTTCAGGTGTACAATATAGTGATTCAAGAAATCTATCCGTCACTCAGGGCTCCTCATGATTAGTGCACACTTAATCCCCTTCACCTGCTTCACTCATCTTCCCACCCACCTGCCCTCTGGTAAACATCAGTTTGTTCTTTATACTTAAGAGTCTGTTTCTTTCTTTCTTTTTTTTTAATGATTTTTTATTTTATTATGTTAGTCACCATACAGTACATCCCCGGATTCCGATATAAAGTTTGATGCTTCATTAGTTGCGTATAACACCCAGTGCACCATGCAATACGTGCCCTCCCTACTACCCATCACCAGTCTATCCCATTCCCCCACCCCCTCCCCTCTGAGGCCCTCAGTTTGTTTCTCATAGTCCATAGTCTCTCATGTTTCATTCCCCCTTCTGATTACCCCCCCTTTCTTTATCCCTTTCTTCCCCATCATCCTAGTTCTTATGTTCCATAGATGAGAGAAATCATATGATAATTGTCTTTCTCTGCTTGACTTATTTCACTTAGCATTATCTCCTCCAGTGCCGTCCATGTTGCAGCAAATGTTGAGAATTCGTTCTTTCTGATAGCTGAGTAATATTCCATTGTATATATGGACCACAGCTTCTTAATCCAGTCATCTGTTGAAGGGCATCTCGGCTCCTTCCATGATTTGGCTATTGTGGACAATGCAGCTATGAACATTGGGGTGCATATGGCCCTTCTCTTTACTACGTCTGTATCTTTGGGGTAAACACCCAGTAGTGCAATGGCTGGGTCATAGGGTAGTTCAATTTTTAACTTTTTAAGGGACCTCCACACTGTTTTCCAGAGTGGCTGTACCAACTTGCATTCCCACCAACAATGTAGGAGGGATCCCCTTTCTCCACATCCTCTCCAACAATTGTTGTTTCTTGCCTTGTCTATCTTTGCCATTCTAACTGGCGTAAGGTGGTATCTCAGTGTGGTTTTGATTTGAATTTCCCTGATGGCTAATGATTTTGAACATTTTTTCATGTGTCTGTTAGCCATTTGTATGTCTTCATTGGAAAAGTGTCTGTTCATATCTTCTGCCCATTTTATGATTTGTTTATTTGTTTCTCGTGTATTGAGTTTGAGAAGTTCTTTGTAGATCTTGGATACCAGTCCTTTATCTGTGGTGTCCTTTGCAAATATATTCTCCCATTCCGTGGGCTGTCTCTTAGTTTTTTTGACTGTTTCCTTGGCTGTGCAGAAGCTCTTTATCCTGATAAAGTCCCATAAGTTCATTTTATCTTTTATTTCTCTTGCCTTTGGAGATGTGTCGTGAAAAAGGTTGCTCTGGCCGATGTCATAGAAGTTGTTGCCTATGTTCTCCTCTAGAATTTTGATGGATTCCTGTCTCACATTGAGGTCTTTCATCCATTTGGAGTTTATTTTTGTGTATGGTGTGAGAGAGTGGTCAAGTTTCATTCTTTTGCATGTAGCTGTCCAATTTTCCCAGCACCATTTATTGAAGAGACTGTCTTTTTTCCACCGGATGTTTTTTCCTGCTTTATCAAAGATTAGTTGCCCAAAGAGCCGAGGGTCCATTTCTGGGTTCTCTATTCTGTTCCATTGGTCGATGTGTCTGTTTTTGTGCCAGTACCATGCTGTCTTTGTGATCACAGCTTTGTAGTACAGCTCGAAATCCGGCATTGTGATGCCCCCAGCTTTGTTTTTCCTTTTCAACAGTTCCTTGGAGATTCGGGGCCTTTTCTGGTTCCATACAAATTTAAGGACTATTTGTTCCAGTTCTTTGAAAAATGTCCTCGGTATTTTGATCGGGATAGCATTGAAAGTGTAGATTGCTCTGGGTAGTATGGACATTTTAACTATGTTAATTCTTCCAATCCATGAGCATGGAATATTTTTCCATCTTTTTATGTCTTCCTCAATATCTTTCAAAAGTGATCTATAGTTTCTAGCATATAGGTCCTTTACGTCTCTGGTTAAGTTAATTCCAAGGTAACGCATGGTTTTTGGTGTTATTGTAAATGGGATGGATTCCCTAATTTCTCTTTCTTCAGTCTCGTTATTCGTGTATAGAAATGCAACTGATTTCTGGGCATTGATTTTGTATCCTGCCACCTTACTGAATTGTTCTATAACTTCTAATAGTTTGGGAGTGGATTCCTTTGGGTTTTCCATATAGAGTATCATGTCATCTGCAAAGAGAGACAGTTTGACTTCTTCTTTGCCGATTTGGATACCTTTGATCCCTTTTTGTCTTCTGATTGCTGTTGCAAGGACTTCTAGTACTATGTTGAATAATAGTGGCGAGAGTGGGCATCCTTGTCGTGTTCCTGATCTTAAGGGAAAGGCTTCCAGCTTTTCCCCATTGAGAATAATGCTTGCAGTAGGCTTTTCATAGATGGCTTTTATGAGATTGAGAAATGTACCCTCTATTCCTACACTCTGAAGGGTTTTAATCAGGAAAGGATGCTGTATTTTGTCAAATGCTTTTTCTGCATCAATTGAGAGGATCATATGGTTCTTGAGTCTTTTCTTGTTGATATGATGTATCACATTGATTGATTTGCGAGTGTTGAACCATGCTTGCATCCCAGGTATGAATCCCACTTGGTCATGATGGATAATCCTTTTAATGTACTGTTGGATTCTATTAGCAAGGATCTTGTTGAGGATTTTGGCATCCATATTCATTAGAGAAATCGGTCTGTAATTCTCCTTTTTGAGGGGGTCTTTGCCTGGTTTGGGGATCAAGGTAATATTAGCCTCATAGAATGAGTTTGGTAGCTTTCCTTCTGTTTCTATTTTTTGAAATAGCTTTAGGAGAATAGGTATTATTTCTTCTTTGAATGTTTGGTAGAATTCCCCAGGAAAACCGTCTGGGCCTGGAGTTTTATTATTTGGAAGGTTGTTTATCACTGACTCAATTTCTTCATAGTTAATTGGCCTATTTAAGAAATCTATTTCTTCCTGTTTCAGTCTTGGTAGTTTATAGGTTTCCAGGAAGGCCTCCATCTCTTCCAGATTGTTTAGTTTTTTGGCATATAGCTGTTGATAAAAGTTTCTAATAATCCTTGCAATTTCAATGGTGCTGGTCGTGACCTCTCCCTTTTCAGTCATAATTTTAATAATCTCAGTCCTTTCTCTTTGTTTTTGGACAAGTTTTGCCAGTGGTCTATCAATTTTATGGATTCTCTCAAAGAACCAGCTTCTAGTCCTGTTGATCTGCTCTACTGTGGTTCTGGTCTCTAATTCATTGATTTCTGCTCTAATCTTGGTCAACTCCTTCCTTGTCAGTGGGTTAGGCCTGTCCCTCTGTTGCTGTTCCAGTTTCTTGAGGTGAGAATATAGAAACTGCATTTTAGATTTTTCTATTCTTTTGAGTGAGGCTTGGATGGCTATGTATTTCCCCCTTAGGACTGCCTTTGCAGTATCCCATAGGTTTTGGACCGTTGTGTATTCATTCTCGTTGGTCTCCATAAATTGTTTAATTTGTTTTTTGATTTCCTGGTTTATCGAGTCATTCTTGAGCAGGATGGTTCTTAGCCTCCAAGTGTTTGAGTTTCTTCCAGGTTTTTCCTTGTGGTTGAGTTCCAATTTCAGAGCGTTGTGGTCTGAGAATATGCAGGGGATAATTTCAATCTTTTGGTATTGGCTGAGACCTGTTTTGTGTCCCAGAGCATGATCTATTCTTGAGAATGTTCCATGGGCATTTGAATAGAATGAGTATTCTTTGGTTCTGGGGTGTAGTGTTCTATATATATCTATGAGGTCCAACTCGTCGAGTATGGCATTCAAAGCCTTTGATTCTTTGCTTAGTTTTTGCCAGGGTGTTCTGTCTATTTCTGATAGTGGGGTGTTGAGGTCCCCTACTATTACTGTGTTCTTATCTATATGTCTCTTTATTTTGGTTAAGAGTTGGCTTGTGTATCTTGCTGCTCCCCTGTTGGGGGCATATATATTAATAATTGTCATATCCACTTGTTGAATACTTCCTTTAAGAATAATATAGTGCCCTTCTGTATCTCTCTCTATGGCCTCTAGTTTAAAATCCAGTCTATCTGATATGAGAATTGCTACTCCAGCTTTCTTTTGAGGTCCATTTGCGTGGAAGATGGTACTCCATCCCCTTACTCTAAGTCTGAATGCATCTTTGGGTTCAAAATGAGTCTCTTGTAGACAGCAAATGGATGGGTCATGTCTTTTTATCCAATCTGCAACCCTGTGGCGTTTTATGGGAGAGTTTAAGCCATTTAGATTGATAGAGATTATTGACAGATATGATTTTAATGATGCCATTTCTCTTTAAAGTCTTTGTATCGGTTGTGACTTGCTGCTCTGTATCACTCTTGGGGCCTTTTTACCTTTATAGAGCCCCCCTTAATATCTCCTGTAGGGCTGGTTTCGTGGTTACGAAATTGGTTAATGATTGGCGATTTTGGAACGTCTTTATTTCTCCATCAATTCTGAATGACAGCTTTGCTGGATAAAGGATCCTTGGCTGCATGTTTTTCTCTGAAAGAGCTTTAAAAATGCCCCCCCAAGCCTTTCTCTCATTCCAGGTCTCTGTAGACAGGTCTGACGTAATCCTGATACCTTTGCCTTGGTACGTGAGAAATTTCTTTGCCCTGGCCGCTTTCAATACTGTATCCTTGGATCTAATATTTGCGAATTGCACTATGACATGCCGTGGCGTAGGTTTGTCCTGGTTGAGCTTGGATGGGGTCCTCTCTGCCTCTTGGACACGAATGCTTGTTTCCCTTGCTAGATTAGGGAAGTTTTCAGCTACAGTTTGTTCAAATATCTCTTCTAGACCTCTGTTTTTCTCCACCCCGTTAAGGATGCCGATGATTCTGACATTGGATCGTTTCATTGAGTCAGTAATCTCCCGTAATCTACATTCGTGGGCGTGGATTTTTTTAAGTCCAGCTTCTNTTTTTTAAGTCCAGCTTCTATTTTCGTTTTTTCTTCTACTAACCCATCCTCCAATTCGCTAATGCGTTCCTCTGCCTCGGTGACCCTGGCCATCAGAGCCTCTAGTTTTGACTGCATTTGGCTCATAGAATTTTTAATTTCTGCCAGATTCGCTCTCATTTCCACCCTTAGGGATTCTATATTCTCATTAACATTTTCGTTAATACTTTTTTCAAGTCTACTCATCATCTTGACCATTGTTACTCTGAATTCCACTTCTGATAATTTGGTTACATCCATATCCATTATTTCTGTGGCAGAGGCCACAGACTCATTGTCTTTTCTTTGCTGGGGGGACTGCCCCTTCTCATCATTCTGATGAGGAGAGATTGCAGGGTTGTCCAGAGCCCAAATTATTGACCGGGACCCAGGCCGTGCGCCCTTGTTTTATAGGGATCTTAGGGATGTGGGCTTCTTCTTTAAATATTTTATTTATTTATGTGGCAGAGAGACAACCTGCGAGAGAGGGAACACAAGCAGGTGAGTGGGAGAGAAAGAAGCAGGGTCCCAGCGGAGGAGCCCGATGAGGGACTCCTTTCCGGAATGCTGGGATCACGCCCGAAGCCGAAGACAGGTGCTCAATGACTGTGCCACCCAGTCACCCCGGGTTGTGGGCTTCTTGATTTTTCAGCCTGCCTTCTGGGGGAGGGGCCTGCTGCGCGGATACTCAGGAAACCCTGTTTGAGTAGAGTCTCCGTGTCCCCTGCGAGGGGGGATGGGGATGGGCACCCTGTGAGCCGGTATTTCTGGGCTTTTGTTCTCTGGTGGCTTTCCCTGGCGGTTTGCTATGCCTCTTCGGAGAGTCAGAGAAGCAGTGGCCGAATCTCAGCCTCTGTCACAGAACAGAGGGACCACGGCCCGTTCTCCACTGATGTTCTGGCCACTTTAACTCTGTTTCTGTTGGTGCTGCTCAACCCTGCAGCGTCCCGGGCTGTGCGCCCCACACCCGGTGTCCCAGCCCTCACTTCCAGGGCTGGCGCGTCTCTGTCCTTTGTGTTTCTAACACTGCCAGCTGCCCCCGCGCTCCCGGCTCACGGTCTCAGTCTGCTCTCTCGCAGGTGCCATCCATGAGTCTGCCCGCTCCCCCGTGCAGGTGGCTACCACTTCCCGGTGCCCGGACACGGCGGCTCCCTCCCCCTTCCGTTTATCTTCCGATATCTGTGCGCGGTTTCATGGCTCCCCGCTTTGTACCTCAATACTCAGCGCGAGATGTTCATTTGTAGAGATCCAGATGTATCTTCCTGCATCTCAGGCTGATTCCGTGGATGTTCAGGCTGTTCTGGTACCTATCCAACTCGACTCAGGGGACCGGCTGAAAAAGCGGTCCCCTACTCCTCCGCCATCTTAACTCCCTCCAAGAGTCTATTTCTTGGTTTGTTTTTTTCTCTTTTTTCCTTTGGTCTTTTGTTTCTTAAATTCCACATATAAGTGAAATCCTGCAGTATTTGTCTTTCTCTGACTTATTTCACTTAGTATTATACTCTCTAGCTCCATTCATGTCATTGCAAATGGCAAGATCTCATCCTTTTTTATGGCTGAGCAATATTCCATTGTATATATACACCACCTCTTCTTTATCCATTGATCTATCGATGGACACTTGGGCTGCTTCCATATCCTGGCTATTGTAAATAATGCTGCAATAAACATGGGGGTGCGTGTATCTTTTCAAATTAGTATTTTCATTTTCTTTGGGTAAATACCCAGTAGTGGAATTACTGGATTATAGGGTAATTCTATTTTTAATCTTTTGAGAACCCTCCATATTGTTTCCCAAAGTAGCTGCACATTTATTTGCTCTCCATCAGCCTTTCTTTCCCTTCCTTTTCATGCCCACTGCAACATCTCTTAACTGCTCTGCGGGCTTTCTCATGCCTTGGGAGGTACCACTTGTGAGGTGTTCCAGAACTTGGTGTTGCAGGCCAGACCACCAGCAAGTCCAGCTCCGCCACTGACCAGCTGTGTAATCATTGGATGTTCCTTACCATTTCTTCATCCTAGGTGTCCCATCTATAAAATGAAGAAAATGATAGGACCTGCCCTAAGGGTGGGTTTGAGAATTAAATGAGTTAATTCTTTTTTTTTAAGTTGAGGTGTAATTGACATACGTCTTATTAGTTCCAGGTGTACAACATAATGATTTGACATTTGTGTATATTGTGAGGTGATTGCCAGAGTAAGTCTTATTACCATCCGTCCCGGCACAGAGTCACAAAATTTTTTTTCTTGTGATGAGAAATTTAAAGATCTTCTCTCTTAGCAACTTTCTGGTATGTAATACAGTATTATTACCTACAGTCACCATATGTACATTACATCCTCGTGACTTATTTATTTTATAACTGGAAGTGTGTACCTCTTGACCTTCTTCACCCGTTTCTTCCATCTCCCCACCCCCTGCCTCTGGCAACCACCAATCTGTTTTCTCTATCTATGAGCTCTTTCTTTTTTTAATGAGTTAATTATTGTAAAGCACTCAGGGAAGTGCCTTATCGAGTGTTCTGCTTTTAATATCATCATCATCATCATCATCCCCATTTTAATCCATTCAGAGAGCCAGGGCCAGAGCGCTGAAGCTCTCAGTTTTTCTGTTAACAATCTTCAACTACTGAATTGCCAAGCAAATAAAGTGTAAATGTCATTCAAGGTCCCTTATGATCTGGCCAGCATGCTCCCCACCTGCATTTTCTCTTACTCATCAGAATCAACCATGAGCTCGCTCTCCAGGCGCATCCATTTCTTTCCTGTCTCTGCATCTTAGCACATGGCCTTCTCTTCACCTAGAATCTTATCTTTCTAGTAGCACTTTCACTTCTGGCATGCTGCTTTCTTCTTACCCTGAGCAGATTATGACTTAATGAATGGCTGTTTACTTGGGGCTTCTAACCAGCTCCCTGCATGCCTGTGCGACTACCTGGGGAGGGGGCAGATGTGCACTGGTGAGTTGGTGGTCAAGTGAGAAGAGAAGGAAGGTGTTTGTTCCAGTTTAGTCATTCAGATGTGCTCAAGGCTAATCCTTACACTGCCATGAAATGCAAGTCTTGCATCTATATATGACATTCTCTGCCCCCTTTTCAGAGTTACTAAGAAGTCTACATGATATCAACAACGTGAAAGTTTTGTGGGAAGAAGAATTAGCTTTGCAAATATACAAAAGATCATGATTATTGTAATAGACAGGGGTGAATGGAAAGAGTATACTGAAGACTTCAATTCATGACCAGACATAATCAGTACCAGCTTGAACGTCTATCATGTACTATGCATGGTCTCATTTCATTTTTACAACCACCCTCGGAATTGAAGTTCAGAGAGGTGTAGGGACTTGCCCAAGTTCCCATGGTTGTTTGTCAATGAACTCATAGACTAAGGCTAAGGATTGACTCTAGATCCACCTGGCTCCAGAACCTGGATTTTCCTCAGTGAGCTCCTGCCTCCAGATTCCAGAGTGATGTTAGTAGCGTGAGTGCTTAGAATCTGGAGTAGTATCTCCAGGGCAGAGGCTTTCAACCATGGGCAGCGTCTGACTCATCTGAAGTAGCTTCTCCGGAACACAGTTGCCCAAACGCAGCCTGAGAGATTGGATTCATTAAGTCTTGGGAAGGGCCAAGAATTCTGCATTTTGAAAAATCTCTCTAGAAGATTCAACAGTTTATCCCTGTTTAAAACCCCCCTACTCTTACCTATTAATTAGTTGAGCACAAGCAATGTGCCAGTCTTTGAGTTAAGCACTGGGGTATAGATGTGAATAAATCTGACTCTTGTCCTGAAAGATCTTGTATTTTAGAAGAGGGTTGATTATGTGGAATTTGCCATGCAGAGCAATGAATGCTGCTGACACTGTGCACGGTGCTGTGGGATGGTGGAGAAGCAAATGCCAGGCTTTACCCAGGAAGGCTCTTCCCTGGAGGAGAGGCTTGAAGGGTGAGCAAGCTTTTATCAGTTGGAATAAGTAGCCCAGATGACATTTACGAAACATGGAACAGTTCAGTTCAGATTTTGCTGTTGGAAAGATTATTCTGGTGACTTTAAGAAAGATAGACTGGAGAAGGAAACCTAGACACACAGCAGTCAGCCTTCTGGTCCCCAGTGATCTTGGGCTCCATTCCAGGTCGGCTATCTCATTCACCTTGGAACTTTTTATCATTAGCAGCTGCAATACATGTGAACTTGAGCCCTCTCTTCCTGAAAATTCTGACACTTCTTACTTCCTGCATCCTCCCTGGCCTTCCTCGCCCCCACGGAATGGTTCTTCATTCTTACCATCCTCCCATCTCTCCCTGGGCCTCAGGGGATCCCAGTCCTTCCAGTTCACAATTCTCTGTCTGACCTGTCTTGGCTCATGCACAGCCTGGAAGCCTTTGCTAGTCATCTGACGACACATTAGCTAATGTATCACCTTTGCCTAAGTACAGAGAAGAGTTTATTTTGAGTCCATAAGTGAATCATTTTCATAGCAGTCTTTTTGGAAACCCCAAATGGTTTCATGTAAGAAACATGGTTGCAGGAAGATAAAGCATTGAAATTGAATGCACAGACAATGTTGTGTCAATACTGCCATATTTCAGAACATAGAGCTTGGGTGTGTGGATTTATGTTGGGTTGTGTAGGAGGTGTGCTTTGGTGGAACACAAAGTCCAAATGATTCAGGAGGAAGTTGTCAAATGCTGTACTTTATGGAGACATGGTTTACAAGCTGACATTATTATTTTTTCTTCAGAACTATGCAATTGGATCTTGTTCCTGCTTAGCTGACTATGAATTAAAAAGTTGAGATGTAAATGTCATCGTACAACTGACAAAGGGATACATTAATGGCTTTAAAGTTCTTTGACGAGCAGATAGGGAGGATTTCTCTTATTCGATTCTCCTGTCGTGGAGGCCCAGGATGAGATTAAAGTAGGTATGCCAGGTCAACACTCTATCGCATTCCAGCCAAATTTGAATGCTTTTCCCAACAATTTCATTTGTTTGTTCCTGACGATGTACTGATTTTTAGGGCAGATGCTATAGGACTGCTAACAGTGCCATTGAATGGCCCAGGTGGCCCATGAGCTGTGAGGTAGATCACTCCACCTTCTTTGCTCTCTCACAGTCCACACCCCTGGTTCACTTGTCCCTGGTCCTCTGCCTTGTCCCAGGGGGCTGAACATCTCAGGGAAAGTCCTGAACCAGGGCTTCTTGTTTCCAATTACTGATATTTGTGCTGCTTTTTATTTCTCTTTATCTGACCCATAAGTATATTTCTCAGTGTGCTTATTCTGAATCTCTTCTGGCCTGCCGAATCCGTAACCTTCATCCCTACTTACTCACTCTTGGCAAATGACCTTGCTTCCCACTGTCTAGAGGAAATTGATATGGGCATCTGAACCCCCTTGCTTCTTTCCATCTCAACCTTCTCTGTGTCCTTACTTTGGTTCTGCTTTCCATGCATCTCAGAGACAGAACTGTGCCTCACCTCAGGGGCAATATTTCCATTTGGTCTACCCTCCTGCCTTAGGAACTCCTCTGTCATATTGACAGTCAGTTCTGTCTGATGACTCTTACAAAGTCTTCCTCCCACATTCCCCAGGCTTCACACTTGCTTAGTTCTTCCCAACATTATTGCACCTGCTTCTCTGAGAGCGACCCCGTCATGCTGGCCCCTTATCGCTCCTCTCCCTTCCTCATCAAGCTTCTGGTATAGATACCACTGTCTTCTGGTACAGAGAGCAATATACTTCTGGTATATTCTTACCACTGTGTCTTCATTCTGGGACCCACCAACGCTGTTTATGTGTCTGTATCTCACTAGAGTTAGCATACTCTTTCTTTTTTTTTTT
>NC_048227.1:102018137-102023934 GCF_002007445.2 Ailuropoda melanoleuca | reverse complement strand
ATAACGCCGGGATCACGCCCTGAGCCGAAGGCAGATGCTTAACCGCTGTGCCACCCAGGCGCCCCAGCATACTCTTTCTTTCACTGCTATTTATATACATTTTTCCATCAGTTTTTTATGACTTCAGTCTGTGGTGTCTCTTCTTGAAAATTTTCCACCATTAGATGACAAACTTCTTACGCTCAGATGCTACGTCTGACTCATCTTAATGTCTTGCAATAGCTACTGCAGTGAAGTATAGTCTTTCCTTAAACGTTACTTTCTCATAAGGTCTACATTGATCTTCTTACTTAAAGCTCCAGCTGTGTCCCACCTCTAGCATTCCTGAATTTCCCTTACCCCTTATTAACTGAAATATGTTTAATTGCAAATGAGATTGCTGTTGAAGAATGGTTTCCCGATAATTTATAAATGGGAGATTTGGGATCGCACAGTCTAATCAAGGTGACTTGGAAACATGGCAGCACAAAAGTTGCGGTTAATAAAGAACCCAATCAATTGTGTTGTATTTTAAATACGGGATGATTTGAATAGAGTCTATGAGAGGGAAGCCTGTAGAGCAGGAATTGTTGCGAGATCTTCCACTATTGGGGGGCAGGGTGAGGACAGAGCATGCTGATCGGCCTTCTGCCATATCTGCTTTGCTGGATGAGCCTGGCGCTGTAGGGAAGATGGTGTGGTTGCTTCAGGCTGACTCAGACCTTGATGTCAGGCCACCAGACACTGAGAGACTGGCCAACGGCTCAGACAGAGCCTTTGGTGACAGGTGATAAGGGTTATCTTCCGCCTGAGGTCTGGGTCTCCACACAGTTCCAGGGCTGATCACCTAAGGGGAGCTGTCTCCCCATGACTATACTCTCGAGAGATGTTAGAAACCAGGTCGTTAAAATTTCAGTTTTCAGTGAGAAACAGCGGCCATTTTTATCCTGTGGGAGAGTATGCAGGAGAAACCAGTGGTGAGCAGAGGGTTGCTGGGTGCCTTCCTGTGTCTTCGCTGTAGCCACTGAGAAGGATGCAGTCCTAATGCCTCCAAGGCCAAGTGTGCTGCTTGCTGGGCCCACACATCAGAAATACCATCAAAGCTAAGTTCATACATACATACTCACTACAGGCAACTTCCGCCACAGCCCTACTGGCGGGAAGCAGTGAAATGATCCCTGCAAAACACTTTGAAACTATCTTCCCTCTTTCAGTCCATCTGTACCAGGACATTTGCTTTCCTTTTATGCTTTATTTAACTCAGTATCAAACATCAGCATATGCAATGGGAGGACACATTAGCTTGGTCACAGGGATGAATAATAAATGAAGATGTTGTTGGCATGGGCGGAAGGAGAAGCCAACCACGGCTACTGAACCCCCCAGAGAGTTCGGCTGTGTGCAGGCAAATTACCAAGGGGCCAACCCATGATCTCATGATACAGAGATGCCTCCTAATTTACCAGGGCAAGGCCTGAGAGCCAGCTTTCCCAGCATTGATAAAACCCTGCTGAAATCCATCAGCTTGGACTAGTGGGAGGCCTCAAGTCATCTCAATAAATAGTAATATAAACAATGCTTTACTGCAACAGAGTGTTTTCATCCCAATGGAAGATGTCTTGGAGCACACGGTTCCCAGGGCAGAAGATCAGAGAGAGTGCTATAAATTACCCAGCAAAAAGAATGATTATTTCCTTGGGCTGTTTCTAATTGACAGAGCAGATGTCGACCCACACTTCGTCTATCTGGGATTTCACAATTTGGTGTCACCATATGAGACCGGCACCCCGGGACGCAGTCAGCCCTCCGTGGAGACACCCTGCAGACCTGGAGGGGTTTGCGTGTGTCCCACAAACATTCACCGCAAGAAGACCCATGCCTGGATCCTGCTGTATCTTCGTCACACTGAGCAGACTCTTTTTTTTTTTTTTAAGATTTTATTTATTTACTTGACAGAGAGAGAGAGCCAGCGAGAGAGGGAACACAAGCAGGGGGAGTGGGAGAGGAAGAAGCAGGCTCCCTGCCAGTGGAGCAGGGAGCCCGATGTGGGGCTTGATTCCAGGACCCTGGGATCGTGACCCGAGCCAAAGGCAGATGCTTAACAACTGAGCCACCCAGGCACCCCTGAGCAGACTCTTAAAATCTGAAAATCTTGGTGAATCACAGGTAACACCACCCACCTTACTTCCTGAAGGATAATGTAAATAAAAAATAGTTGCTAAAGGCTTGTCATTAATTTGTTCAGAATAAAACCATTTTAATCAACTCTCTTTACATCCAACTATATGGAATATTAGTTCCACTAATGGGACATTTATTCTATAGATCACATAAGTAGAGAAATGAGTGAATTCTATACTAGATTGATGACAAAGACATTTTTTTTTTTTGCCTCTAAGCCTGGGCTGTCCCACTGTTCACTTCTGTCTTCCTGAAATGCTTACTGACACAGAACAAAGTCTGCTCTCTGGGAGGTTGTGAGGTAAATAAGACATGTATGTGAAAATGCCTGGCTCGAGCCCTGTATTCAGAGGATACTCCGTACATATGTGTTGAGTCGAAATGACTTTGAAAATAGAATTTCTAGTTTACAAATTGTGGCACTGCCTCAAAGTACATTTTTCACCCAAGAATTCAGCAAATTAATTTGGGAAGTCCTTGAATCTAACTCACCCCAGGATCCATGGTTACTGAAAATGTGTCTTATGGCAGGAAGCATGGGGGTAGCTGGGTGAGAATCCTAGTAAGAAAACCCATTTATCAAATTCATTTCCAGAAAAGAAACCACATTTCTTCAGCTCAGCTGTAAGATGTTCCTTGTGTGAGTTGTTTCCCTGTAACTGGCACCACGGGCCACGGCCCCATGATAGCTTCTGGACCTGAGGTGACTTCCAGGAGCCAGGCCCACACCTCTCCCCTCTGGGGGACACGTGAGTCATCAGCAGGGAGGCTCTGACTCATGAGTAGGTGAGGGGAAATCTCTTTGACGTGAGTCATTAAAGCATTTGGATTTCCAAAGGAAGTTTCAGATGAGGCTCTTTTGAGTATCCAAAGGGCTGGAAAAAGAAAGGAGGGAATGGAAAGGCAGCTTTATGCCAAGTCTACGGAAATACTGTGTGAAAAGCAACTCAAGGCGGATGGCCTGTTCTGGAAAGTGAATGGGCACTCCAGAGGGTGCTGGTTTTTGTTTAATGAAGAAAAAGAAACAAACAAGGACACGTTCAAGGTGGGTTTGTGGCCATCAAGACAAGGGCTTGAGCCGAGAGAGCACGCTGCCTGCTGGCTGAGGGCAGTGAACACACTGGATGTGGGCTGGGCACCCAAATTCTGATCTGTGTTCTGCGCTGACCAGGGGCATGAGCCTGGGAGAATAATTCATCTTTCTGGGTCTCTGTTTTCTCCAGTATTAGAAGGGGCCTTGGGCTTTACGATTCCCAATATTATCCTAGTCCCTGGCTTCTGCGAGGCCCGCTGGTGAAGAAAGCCTGTACTGTTTGCTTCCTATGTCCCAGGCGCTGTGCTAGGAGATTGCATACGTTTTCTCATTTACTCTTTGCAAGCCTCCCTATGGGCTAGGTAAAACTGTTCTCCTATTTCAGAGATGGAAATTGAGTCTTGAAAGGGTGAAGTAACTGGTAGGCTGCACGGGCTTAGAAGATTCTGGAGTCAGCGTTAACTCTGAATCGGCCTCTCTGAGGAGGGCTGAGTGAGTGATTCAGGAGCCGTGCTTCTGTCCCTGTGGCATCCAGAGAGGACTAGCGGCCAGCCTGGTCCCAAATCTGTCCTAGTCCAGTGGCAGGGGGCTGTCAAGTTCATGGGGGTCCTCTCACGAGCTGGAAGATGGTTTCTTCTCTCACACCCAATGGCCAGGACTCGAGAACTGAGGTGAGGTGGTGCAAGGAGGGCTTCCTTGGGTCAGGGAGGGATTCTCCACGGCCTGCTGGCCTCCACTCGGGAAGCCCCAGCTCTGCAGAAAAGTGACCTTGGAATCAGACAGTCTTAGGACTTTAAAGATAAATGGGGTTTCTGCATTCAGCAGCTCTAATACGTGCGTGCGTCTGTCTGAAACCAGTAGCCTGAAGCCAGATTCAGAAACTGCAGGGGCGGGGCTCCTGGGTGGCTCAGTCAGTTGAGCACCTGCCTTGGGTTCAGGTCAGGATCCCTGCTCAGGGGGAGTGTGCTTCTCCCTCTCCCTCTGCCCCTCCTGCTTGTGTTCTCTCTCTCTCTCAAATAAATAAATAAATAAATATCTTAAAAAAAGAAAGGAACTGCGGGAGATTCTGGGCTCTGGAGCTCCCCAGGGCGGGCTGATAGGGGAGCTCTGAGTGCTGTATGCAGATCTCCTTCTGGACCGAGACTCTGGCTCCTTCCCATCTTCAGGCTCTGGGGATGTCTGGCACCAACCCCATTCTGAGGCAGGACTGCGCTATGAGAGTAGGGCCTGAGACCTGACAGGGAGGCATCTGGGAAACGTGATTCGGATTCATGTCGAGCATCGGGACCACAGGTAACTAGGAGTCCTGATGCCTTTTTTCCCCTGACGTAGAAATGTTTGCCTGGAAGCCTTCTTGGTACCTCAGAGTTCCATTTCACTGCCGTGCCTGAAGGTTTGGAAGAGTAAGTCACTTGGAAATACACTGGAGAGAAGGATGGTCATTATAGCCCGTTCTTTATTTTTCAGTGTTAGATTATTCTGTTCTTGGGTGATCCAGGTCTTTTCCTTCTCTATTCTCTTATATTACCTTTATGTTTTTGCAGTTTGGACGTTGCCCTTATGTTATTTGGTAGTGGAGGGAAGGGCAATGGAGAAGGTCCAATCAAGCAGCCCTGGTCCAACGGTGCTAGGAGGAGATTCACGTCAAGTGTTAGGCGTTCTGTTAATGCAGGGGGATCTGAGGGTCACAGTGGGCCACTAACCAGATGGAGCCACATCCTTAGGGAGAGTTCCTTGCTTGGATTAGCTGGGCACCAACAAGGGCAGCGGGAACGGGGCCCCACGTGGTGTTCTAGGTGTAAATGGGACAAGCTGGGGGAGAAGTCACAGACGGTGGTGGTCTGGGCAATCAGGAGAGAGCCAGGGTCCTTGGAACCTGGTGAGAAGGAGGTAAACACCGTAAGGAGAGGTGGGGCTGATGGCTCGAGCAAGGGCTGAGCTGTATTTTTTAGGAAAGCAGTATGGTGAGCTGATGGGAAACACACTGGGCTAAGGGATCGGAGAGAACAGGGTTCCAGCCCAGATTCTATCAAGTGTTTGTGTGACCTGTGGGCACTACTGAACCTCTTTGAGACTCAATTTTTGCATCTGTAAAAGGAGGGCGTTGAACTGGATGGGCCTTGGCATTTCTTTCAGCTCAGAAGTAGGATAATTTGTGACTATCGGACTCAGGAAAATTTATGATTCATCTGCTGCACGGGAGGCCCTTCTAGAGGGCCTGCGACCCCTGACGGGCCATGTGTATTCTGGGTGTGAGAAGCAGGAGCGAGCTATGAGAGAGCAGAGCACACGGGGTCCCGCAGCACCTTTCATCGGCTCCGGGAACACCATGTACGGTTCACACATCCTCGCTGACGCAAACCCTGAGCGTCACAACACAGACACCGAAGCAAATCAGGGACAGGGTCTCCTTGCAAAGCTGATCTGGAATGTCTACTAGCCCAGATGTTCCTGTGTCCTCAACACTTCAAAAATCTGCATGATGGGTCCATGGGGGTTTGTTAGAATATTCTTTCTGTATGTTTAAAATACTTCGGGATGAAAACCGTCTTCATTTACTTGCTTAGGAAGAATTTGGGGAGCAAACA
Source organism: Ailuropoda melanoleuca (assembly GCF_002007445.2). Taxonomy (NCBI): domain Eukaryota; kingdom Metazoa; phylum Chordata; class Mammalia; order Carnivora; family Ursidae; genus Ailuropoda; species Ailuropoda melanoleuca. The sequence goes on along the minus strand of NC_048227.1, from coordinate 102,018,153 downwards.
GCCTGGCGCAGGTCAT
>NC_048227.1:101955925-102018037 GCF_002007445.2 Ailuropoda melanoleuca | reverse complement strand
GGTAGCATTGCTTGCCCATTTGCAATGAAGACCACCCTCACCTTCACTCCCTCCCCACCAGGCCACACAGGCTGCTGGAGCCACGGAGCGAGGAGAAAGCGTGAGCCCTGGGTGCTCAGGGTCTGGATCCCATCTCTGTGCCTTGGGTTGGGAGGACCTGAATTTTCCCTGGTTCACTGGAGACAGGCTCGTTTCCCTCAGTCCTACAGCTTCTCGGGTGGGAGGCAAACGGAGGTGATAATGGAAACAGGAAGAGAAAAGAGGCCGAGGGTCCCCTTGCCTCCTAAGGAGTTGGAAGAGAACCCTTTCCCAGAGCACAGATTCTTAGGGCAGACACAATAGCGTGAGGACAACAAGCATTCCAAGCCACATACGGAAATGAAATTTATGTATTTTCTGTGTCTGTTGAAGGCCTTGGGGGTTTCGGGGCAGGGGCTGGGAGGCTACGCTCAGACAACAGCGAGGCCCTTTGCTCTCACTAACAGATCTTCGAGCATCCTCTCATGGAACTTGGCACCCGTGCTGAAAGCCAAAGATGAAAAAGTTATTTAAAAAAGATAAGCAGTGACTTTAACTGCTAAGAATAAACCCACAGTCACTCCTGCCTGTGGACCTCCTAGCTTTACATAAATCAATTTCTTGACAATTTTGCTTCATTTTCCATGTATGTAATAAGAATCTTTGAGATGTTCACCTAGGTTAACCCTCCTTTCATTTCCTTTAAACAAAGAAGGCAATATGAGAGAGCAAGTTTTCTTTCCTTTCCCTTACGTGTTGGTATTAGAGAAAGTTGGCAGTTCTAGAAACTCAAGTATGCTTGAAGCGGATGTAGCTATGGCCATGCTGGCATAATACGTTAAGTGAGGACTTTATATTGCCAAATTTTATTTTATATATTAAACTTACAAAATGTTTCCTTCCATTATTCATACTATTACTTAACTTCTTTTTAGATGTATTGTTGCTGACTAAAATTCAGGACAGCTGAACTTTGGACTCCATGTCTTAAGCTCTATTTTTGACCTTAATGAAATGCTTAATTCTTTTAAGATGAAGTTAGGACTGAAATGCTTTTTTCTTAGCTTGGTCCTGAAAATTGGCATGCTACTCTCTTAAGGAGCTTTGGGTATAAAAAAAGTCCCCGCAAACCAACTCTCTATCCTTTCCAACTTGGACCAACTACTTCCCCTACCGCCTTAAATCCATGGATCCAGAGAAAAATAAACTGGATTGTATTTTTAGATAGCTATTAAATATTAACAATTTCTGATGTATTTATTAGAGACGCACCATTTTGGGCCGTAGTGGAAGGATGGTCTTTGAGATCATCCAAGCTTGGATTCGGACGCCAGCTATAATGCATGCTGTGATCTCAGGAAAATTTCTTACCCATTCAAAGGCTCAGTTTTCTCATCTGTAAAATGAGAATACTGATACAAACTACCCTGATTAGCTGTGAGTATTAGGTGAGAAAATGTACTATGGGCAAAAAAAACAAAAACAAAAACAAAACTGTGTGCAGATACTAAATGCTCAATGAAAGTGAGACCTCCCCATTTCGGTGACATGGTGTGGCTCACCCAACCACATCTTATAGAGAGGTCCCAAATGTACAGAGGGGAGGGCAAGGCTGGGAAGTTGTCTGAGAACATAGAGAGAGAGAGGAGGCAGAGGGACCACTGTAGAGGGAGTATCTTCAGCAGCAGGGGGATGACAGCCACCCAGCTCCCCCCAAGCTCGCCTGTTCTTGCACGCATCGGCCCCGGGTGGGAACTTTAGGAGGATGGGGAAGAACATGTACGTCACGGATCCACGGGCCCTCCTATTGGACAGAGATGACAGGGACTGTTCAGGAGGTTTTGAAGGATGACAAGACTCGGGACAGACACCCTGTTTAGGAGTAAAGTTTGTCTATCGGTTCGAGTTTTCTTATTGCTGGAGTATGGGGAAGGAGTCGGGGCTGCGGTGTGTTTTCAAGCACCCTAACAGCTACACGGTACTCTAATACTCCGTATGTGAGTAATCCAATGGTGGTGTTAGTAGTCTGGAGGGCGCCAGCTCGACTCAACAGTTGGTTGACGGGTGCCTGAGGCTCTTGATAAAAGTGACAAGTCTTACAATGTGGAGTTTTTCATTTTTATTTTTTGTTTTTGAAAAAGAAATTAGGAGCATTGCAATTGTTGTTTTACCACGTGTGGTTGTCATATCCAAGATGGCTTCATGGTCCGATATCACCAGCTCTAGCCACCAGCTCTTCTTTCCAGGTGGCAGGAAGGAGGAAGGAGAAGGGCTGGCCCCTTCCCCACTAGTGACAGTTTCCAGGAACCACATACAATATTCTGCTCATATCTCATTGCCTAAGACATGGTCACATGCCCACCATGAGCTGCTAGAAAGTCTGGAGAATCAGTGATTCCAACTAAAAATTGGGGTTCTTCTCAGGAAGAAGAGGCCAGTGGCTATTGGAAGGCACTTCTCAGTCTCTGTTGGAATTTATGTGTATGATCACGTTCTAGCTGGAGCTTACATTAGCTCCAGGTCTTAAAATTAATCAAAGAATTTTCTAGGAACGTTGTAAGTATCTTCTGGCTAGAGATTGGAGGCTCATATATGGCAAAGGCACGAGTACTAGCGAATTGGCGAAATAGAGGTCTGTTTTAGCGCCATGGTAGATTGTGGTCTTAAGTTGAAACATGTACCTCTGTTACACATACAATTTTATAAAATTACTATTCCCCAAAGAATCTCCTGCCTGCATTGATTATTTATTAATATGCTGATTAAAGTTCCTCGTTTTACACTATTTGTGAAGATTTGTGCCAGGCACTAGGGGGAATAGATCACTTCCTTAAAGGAGTTTATAGTAGGGTAGAATAATAGATTATTTCACACAAACTTAGAAAGTACACAATAGAAGCATGAATGGGACTCTAATGGTCAAATCACTAGCTGGCAATGCCAGACAGAGCTGTTCTGCTATGCTTGACCTTACACTGGCGTATGCTGTGCGCAGAAAGCTTTCTTAGCTCTGTGCTCATGGCCTTGACTAGGGTTTGGTTATTGTTCATACTCTTTCAAACAAGAAGAGAGTAACTCTCACTATTTTCTATAAAAACTTGATTCCTAATCAAGCCTAACAACTGCTTTTCATGATAAATTTCAGAGGTAGAGTTTTCAGCCGCAAGTCTGACCATATTCCTGAAATCAATCCATTGGCCCAGGGCATAGAGAAGAGTGACCTAAGGAAAGCAAGGGAGGGTCGTATTTCTATACTCTGAAGGGCAAGAGCAAGTCAAAAGCAGTGTAGGTAGGTAGGTAGGTAGTTTAAGGGCCAATAAAGGAATGAGAGTCCATTGGAATACAAACGAATACAAGTAGCCCGTGGCAGTCACAGAGAAAGAATTATGTGATAGCCATAATGTCCCATATCTGACCCCACAGAGTTTACCTGATAACCATATGGCGGGATGCTGAGTCTGCCCCATCTAGTTACATTTCTTTGATCCCATCCATGGGATTTCCTCAAGCAAATCAACATGTGAAATTATAATTTTTAAAACGTGGCGGCTGTAGGCTGTATCCTTTTATGGGGGCTGAAGTGGAGTCCAAAGAGGTGTTCACGGGCCATGCTTTGACATTTCCTTACTAGTGTCCATGATTCTGACATTAAGACAAGCTAGGTGTGGCTGCGTGAGTCATGGTAATATCTTTTTTAGTACTTCTTATTTCTGAGATTTTCAGCACAATTTACTTTCTACAAAACAACACCAGCCTTTTTTGGTCTAGGAATAGAAATAGCAATGAGGGGGCACCTGGGTGGCTCAGTCAGTTGAGCAACTGACTCTTGATTTCAGCTCAGGTCATGACCTTGGAGTCGTGAGATGGAGTCCCACGTCGGGCTCTGCACTCAGCACAGGGTCTGCTTGGGAATCTCTCTCCCTCTCCCTCTGCCCCTCCCCCCTTTGTTCTTTCTTTCTCTCTCAAATAAATAAATAAATCTTTAAAAAAAGAATAGCAACGAGGCTGGTAAGGTGATAATATGTTCATTTTGTAAAGAGAGAAACAGAAGCACTGGGCTATTTGCTTTTAGGCACTTGGCCCATCTGGATGTTCAGTCCTCTACATATTTCACTGCTAAAGTTCCCTGTAGAGAAGATTTATCCCTGCACCAGATATACCATGGAAAGTTTCTTATTTATTTATTTACTGGAAAGTTCCATTTTTAGAGCAACACAAAATTCTTCGTGCTTGCCAAATAATATGGACCTCTTTAAAACATGAAAGCAGTTCCATGACGAATAGGAAGTTCTGTTTTTTGAGAAGAGGATTCTGTTCTAGATATATTGGTTGTGAAACCTACATTTCCACTTGAGTCTTTGGCTCATTATCAGTCAAGGAATGAACCAAAGCCCAGAGACTATGGTAAGATTAGAGATGATGGCTCCCAGCACAGGGCTCTTCAAACAGACTCATCTGGACGATGGCGGGCCTTCAGCCTTGGGACAGACTACACACTCGAGAGAACGCTCTGCAGAGAATGAGCGTGCGGTACAGCAGAAGTTGTCTGGAGTGAGCTGTGTCACCACCACCTGCCTTCAAGCTCCCAGAGCCCCAGGTAAGGCGACTCCTACTGAGCTGGATGTGGTGTTTGGTCCGTGAGTGGATGCCGAGGATGGCCTGTTTCCTCTGGGGATGATGGGATAACGGGGCTCCTCTGCTGCCGATAAGCCAGGGTCAGTACGGAAGCCGTGGCAGGTAGTTTGGATCTCGCCTCTGCTGATACTTGGCTGGACCGGCAATAAACTATACAAAAATGACCCACCTCTCCTTTCTTCAAGCCTCCTTTTCTCTGTCTCCCTGCGGCAGTCATAGCAAATGCGCAGGCCTGTTACGGCAGATCAGCGCCCACTGCAAAGTTCCATTTCTTTGCCTCTTTGGCAGCCCTATTTTCTCTATGTCTGCCCTGAAAGGTTTTGCCTCACTTCCTTCTTTTTGAGGGAATTGGGAGAGGATTTCATGATTTTAACTCTTGTCATTCATTCTCGTTCATCAGAGAAGTTTACTGCGGCTCTTGCAGCCTCCTGGCAGTCTGAATTCCGTGGAGCGGTCCAGTTAGAACAGACTGTCTTCAGAGGGATGCCAAAGCCAGACAGACTTGGCCACAGGGTGTGTGGTGAGTATGAACCACCGATCAGGTGAGTAAATGGATGGTTCTGATCAGAAAAGATCATGGAAACAGTACCACGAACGGCGGGGTGATTATTCAGTTACTGTAATGCTTGGCTGAAACGAGTTGCCTAGGGGTCTTTCTTTAGCTTATTGGCTAGTCCTTACGACAGAGAAAACCACCAGAATAGCCAAAATTGTGCCATTAGAAAGTGCTTGGATGTCAAGTTTAAGGCCATTTGGTTTGCATGCATCAAGTATCATTTTATCTCCGTTAGGCACCATTCAATCCGCTCTGCTTTTCCAAAAACAAAAAAGGAGCTTGAGTCTAATTCCTTCTTTTCTACCATCATAACGTGTGGCTTACCTTTTCCAACCCTCTGGGCAAGAGCGGAAGCAGCTTCCTGGAGGCTGATGACCCCGGCGTCAGGGTTCAGAGAGCCCTGGAGGACAGGGTGGGACATACACCAGATTTCATCCTTTACACCACAAATTGCTTCTCCAGGGCCAGCAGCCCCCGGGCTCACTTTCAAAGTGATTGAAATGGGGAGGAGGTGGTGGGGAGGACACTTGAGAGGAGACGTAGAGTGGAGATAATAAAAACATCAAACTTAAAAAAAACCACAAGCCCATGAAACATTCAGTTAAAAGATGTATGAATTCTAAGAGACAACACGGTGACCACAGTTAGTAATATTGTGCCATTGACTTGAAAGTTGCTGAGAGTGGATTTTAAGTGTTCTCACACACAAAAATGGTAACTATGTGAAGCGATAGCTGTGTTAACTTGATTGTGATCATCATTTCACAAAATGTATTTATATTAAATCAAGTCATACACCTTAAATATATACAACTGTATTTGCCAATTATCCCACAACAAAGCTGGGGGGCAAATAGTCACAGACACTCCCTGAGGATCAGCTTCCTCATCTATAAAACGGGAATCCCAACAGACCTTGTTTATTGTGGGGAGGATTCGATTATCAATGTCAGGGGCACAGAGTAAAAGCCCAATGCACATAAGCCATTAGTGCTGTGAGAGCGTTGGCCGATTCCGTCCCAGAGCCTCCAGGCATCCATGCCCATCTCTCGGCCTTTGTCATGAGGAGCCCTGCTTCTTTCAGAGTCCTGGGGACTCTGCACATTTAATTCCAATTCCAGATCAGCCTCGTTTGATGATTTACTCCTCTTTGTCTGGCAGGCTAGGCTGTCTGCCCAGCCATTTTCACCTTGAGTCCTGCATTGATTTATAGACACCCGTGCAATCTGCCAAGCACACTCTCCAGGGATTATTACAGCTCCTATTATAAACATGTAAAGAGAATTATTGTGTGACGATGCGTGGTCCTCGCCAGCCTGCGTGCAGCCCTATGCTCTATGAGTGGCGATCCTGAGCAGAACTGCTGGACACCCTGTATGTCCATGGCTTAGCCCACCTGTGCCCCCAGCCTCTGTGCTCCCACTGAACTTCCCTGAGGCCTCTGGTTCATGGGGGGGGGTCATGGTCCTGACTGTGACCTTGGTCATACCACTCTAGTGGTCAGGCTCAGAACCGACCCTCCAGTGACCTTCAGTCAACTCCCTCCAGCCGTGGGGGGCCAGTCATGCATCCCCGTGGGTGAGCAACTGTGCAGAGAGGTCATGACTTCAGGTCACGATGCCGGCAGGGCAGGTGCCTGGTGAGGGAAGATTCAGAGCTGGCACAACAGGTCACCGATTCTCCGCCTTCCTCTGTGTTTCATTGTCTCTTTGGCAGCTAAGCAGTGCGTGCCAATTTTTGCGTGTTTTCCAGAAGTGTTTCTCCTCTCTCTTCCACAGAACTATTCAGAGGGCTTCCCACGCTGGAAGCACAAATACAGCGCCCAGCTATCCCCTCACGGAGCAAAGAGCGGGCACACCAGCACGGTTGCAAGGGCATAAGCTTCACGGGAAAGCCTCACAACGATGAGAGGCCAAATCAGTGTGGGCCACTGGCCGTCTCTTAGCTCTGAACATGTGGTTTCCGGATGTCTGTCACCCGTGTCCCTAGAGCAGGTGCTCTCCTTCTACAGTGCTGGGACTTTGCCACTGGGGTGGGCAGCAGCCCTCTGGGCCCCCTTCTTGCATTCTGAGCTACAAGATGCTTGCCTATTCTGAGACGCGGGAATGCCTGTGAATTTCCCAAACCAATTTATAAAATGAAAACTATATTTAAAAAACCCAAGCATTAAAGAATGCAGTAGATAATCTAAACGGAGTAAGTCTTTAAAAAAGATAAACTCCTACCTCTATCAGCTTCTTTCTATAAGGCTCTCACTAAAAAACAATAATTATCTAGAACAACCCGAATCTAAAACTGGTCTAACATTTGATCTCAGAGCAAATTTTCCAATGGTCTTAGTCTGTAGATCTATTGTCTGTATCCTGGACGCCATGTCTATCTTTATAGTTTGTAGATCTACTGGGACTGACAAGGAACAGTGACTTCTGCCCCTCAACTCAACTATAGGAGGTTTACTTTTTATGCTTAGATTATTCAAACTAATCTTAATTAGCATCTTTAACGTAACGGGTCACCTACAAGGTCCAGCCCATTCTTCTCTATCTCTGTCTCTCCTTAGTTCTCTTGGGGCAAATAAAACAGAAGAGCCAGCTGGTCATTAGCTACTTCTTAATGCCGACCTCCTGTCTTATTCTCTGAAATAGCAGAGAAGTGGTTTTTCACTTCATTCTTAGATTAAGGGGAGCGTCTCACATTGACGTTTCCCTAAACGCTACGCGTAGGTCGCTGAAGAGCAGAGCGTCCTTGCGTCCTCTGAAGCAGGACCCCACGTTCCAGGTGCATATAGGAAATGTGCATGTTCCTGGAAAGACAGTCCAGAGCTTTCATGAGGAATTTACAGGCATCTGTAACCTCCTTCCCCCTCCAAAGGTTAAGTTTCTGGGAAGTGCTGCAGGGGACACATGTGTAAACCATTGTCATCAGTTTCTAGCATTTGATAGAGCTCATTTGCAAGCTTTATAAACTTGCACACTCTTCCAGAAAGTATTTCTAAGGTAACTTGAACCTCTTCCTAGAGATTATTCCGAATACCGTTTAGGGAATTTTTAAACAGAATTACACTAGTTTAATAATACCACAAAGGCCAGCTGATTCTTTAAACCAAAATTTTAAGTAGAATATTTCATTTGTACATTTTGATTAGAAAAGTACTATGCGGGGGCGCCTGGGTGTCTCAGTTGGTTAAGCGTCCGACTCTTGGTTTCGTCTAAGGTCATGATCTCGGGGTCCTGGGATCGAGTCCTATGAGCCCCGCATGGGGCTCTGAGCTCAGTGAGAAGTCTGCTTCCCTCCCTCCTTTTTCCCTCTGCCCTCCCCTGCTTGTGCACACACACTCTCACGCTAAAATAAATAAATAAATCTTTAAAAAAGTATATGTATTAATTGTCGATAACTGAGAAAATATAGAAAAACATAAAGGTAAAAAAGTTCACTTGTCACTGTACCACCCATAAACAAGCCATGAATTTTGTTGTATGGCTTTCAGATTGATTTACAAATTTATGTATCCCAAGACATGTTGGGATTGTACCAGAAAGCAAAGGCCAATATATCATGAATCTTTTATTTTAGCCGTTGAACAGTTATGTATACAGATATGTATATATCTTTAAGTAATTACCTATTATCTAATGTTATTTTCCCATTTTACATAATTAAATGGACTCCTACAAGAACAGACTTGTAAACAATTATTATTTATTAAGCACTTACTGTATTTTGTTATTGTGCTAAACATAGGACCTATGTTATTTTGATAACTTCTGAATACAATTTGTGATTTGTTACTATTTGCCCATTTAATGGATCAGGACAATCCATTAGGCTTAGAGAGATCCAATGTCACAGAGCTGTTAAATTAAGGAGTGGTAATCACAACTGAGGTTTTGCATAAGGTCCTACAAATGGAATTTTTGGGTCAAGAATATGAATATTTTTAAGCCTTTTGACACATATTTCCAAATTGCTTTCCCAATATGAATTTACACTGGGAGTGAAACAAGTGTCTTTATTTCTTTTTCTTTTTTTTTTTATACTTGAAAAAAATTTTTTAATCTTTTTTTATTAGATTATGTTAGTCACCATACAGCACATCCCTGGATTCCGATGCAAAGTTCGANATACTTGAAAAAAAATTTTTAATCTTTTTTTATTAGATTATGTTAGTCACCATACAGCACATCCCTGGATTCCGATGCAAAGTTCGATGATTCATTAGTCGCTTATAACACCCAGTGCACCATGCAATACGTGCCCTCCTTACTACCCATCACCTGTCTATCCCATTCCCCCATCCCCCTCCCCTCTGAAGCCCTCAGTTTGTTTCTCAGAGTCCATAGTCTCTCATGCTTCATCCCCCTTCTGATTTAATTTCTAACACCTTTCAGGAAAGGAGGTTCTCCAACATCTCATGATCTGCGATTAGGTTTTGAAAATACTTCGCATTGGACTCAGCTTAAAGATCAGTTGAGCCCGCCTGGCTGCTGGCCTCATCAGTTCCTTTCAAGAGTGAAGAACAAGTCTTCCCTTATTCTCTGAACACTGTAAAACAGCACTTCCAGATACTATGTTCATTTACTGATATATTCACATCAGACATTTTTCTTAAAAAATTGCGGGATGATCACAATAGCTCACCTTTTGTCCTTCTATTCTCTTTCTTCCCTAGGTAGAGTTCAGTTTCCATCTCCTTTCATTGTTTCCCTCTTTCCTGATGCTTGTTAGCTCCGTTTTGTTTTGTTTTTTTAATGCAAAGCTCTAAGTTAGGTCTAATACTGTAGGAATGATGAGATGAAAACAGATGGCAATAGAAACAGGATTCTCTGGCTTTTGAAAACAGCCAATTATTCACAGTTGCATTTCTTGCTGCTAAGCTATACCTGTTGAATCCTTTTCCTTTGTGCGAACGTGGTGCTGTGTTTTAACATAATTCCTCGTGAGCTTTTTCTTCTTCCCTTTGAACCATTTGTCTAACTCATCCAAGTGACTGAACTCTGCATCTCTCTCCCAAGACATTAGCTCCCCTGCCTCGCTCGGCAGCATTCATCAAGCTAGATGGGAGTATCCTTCAATCTTTCTTCCAGGTCAATGACAAAGAAATGAAACCATGCTAATTGTGGGGCTGGCCCCTGGCAGGCGTCGCTGACCGTGTTCGCTGGGGAATGATAACTCAGCTTTGGATGCAGAGGGAGGAGGTTATTAGCCAACTGCAGCCCCATGGAACCTGCCATCAGCAAATCAGATGCTTATTTTCAGGAGCACGAGAATCACAACTGGAACGGTAGTTCTGTCCTGGAGGAGAAAGAGCTCTCGCTGAAGACACAGCGAGTGTCTTAGTCTGTTCGGCAGCCCAAATCCTTACCGTGCCTCAGCTTCGTACACCAACTGAAGAGGTTAGATCTAAAGATCGACGTGGTCCTAAAACTCTCCAGTTCCCATTGAAAACTGACCTGTTTTGCCGAAGAAGGCATTCAATGGCCAACAAGCACACATGAAGTTGCTCCACGTCACTAATCATCAGAAAACCCAGTTCAAAGCCACAACGAGCTACCACCTTGGACCAGTACTGCAGCTGGTCTGACGGGTTAACTTGTTCAAGGTAGCACGCTCAGTGCTTGCTGACTTAAGGCCCTTGATCTGTCACAGAACTGACTGACTTTCTTTGAGATGCGCACACCACTGGCCTTGGGAATGAAGGGCCAGAATGTTCCCAAGCCACAAAGGCCAGCAAGTCTATTTGAAGCCACCCCAGTTTCCTGATCAGCCCAGCAATCTGTTAGCAAAATGTTTCTCTGTTTTAAGGTCACAACAAATGACTGCACTGATCTCCCTTTGTGCATCTCTAGACCTTGCCCTCCTTTGCAGGAAGAACAGAGAACTCTTGCACAACCTCCGGACCGAGGAACCAGACCTCCTTGCACAACTCCCCACTCCCCCGAGCACCAAGGACCCAGAACTTCTTGCACAACCTCCGAGCACTGAGATAACTGAGTAGCTGGCATCATTATCCTGCACGTAGTCAAGAAATGTCACAGCCCACTGCACTCCCCTAACTGATTAAACAAACCCCTTTACCAGTCCCTAGGCCAGGCAGAAACTTCGGGGTTGGCTTTTGGACAGGAGTCCGCTTTCTCCCCAGGTGCCTGGCCTCCTGAATAAAGCTCATATTCCCTTCCAGTCGAAACTCGTCTTTTGAGTATTGGCCTTCCGAGCAACGGGCAACCGAACTTGGGTTCGATAACAGTCTCACTCCTGTAAGGATGACTGTTATTAAGAAAACAAAAGTTAAGTGTTGGCCAGGACATGGAGGAATCAGAGCTCCTGCACACTGTTGGGGGGAATGTACATTGGTACAGCCATTAGGGCAACAGTATGGAAGTTCTTCAAAAAACTAAAAACAAAACTANAACGGGCAACCGAACTTGGGTTCGATAACAGTCTCACTCCTGTAAGGATGACTCTTATTAAAAAAACAAAAGTTAAGTGTTGGCCAGGACATGGAGGAATCGGAGCTCCTGCACACTGTTGGGGGAATGTACATTGGTACAGCCATTAGGGCAACAGTATGGAAGTTCTTCAAAAAACTAAAAACAAAACTACTGTCTGAACCAGTAATCCTACTTGAGGGTACTTATCCAGAAGAATTGATCAGGGCCTCGAGGAGATACCTGCCCTCCCGTGTTCATTGCAGTGGTCTTCCCAGTAGCCAAGACATGGAAGCAGCCCAAGTGTCCTCTGACGGATGCATGGATAAGAAGGTGCTATGTACGTATAAGGAGCTACTATTCAGCCTGAGGAAGAGAGGAAAATCTTGCCATTTGTGACAACATGGATAGACCTGGAGGACATTATGCTAAGTGAAATAAGCCAGATGCAGAAAGACAAGTATCGTGTGATCTCACCTACGTGTGGAATCTGAACAGGCCGACCGTAGAGAAGTGGAGAGTAGAGTGGTGGTTACCGTAGGGGAAATTGGAGATGTTGGTCAAGGGTACAAAATTTCGGCTCTGCAGCAAGATGACCTTCTGGAGGTTTAAGGTGCAGCGTGGTGACTGGAGGTGACAGTAGTGTCCTGTACACTTGAAATTTTCTGAGAGGATAGATCCTGATGTTCTCCCTGCATGCGCGNTTGACCTTCTGGAGGTCTAAGGTGCAGCGTGGTGACTGGAGGTGACAGTAGTGTCCTGTACACTTGAAATTTTCTGAGAGGGTAGATCCTGATGTTCTCCCTGCACGCACGCGCGCTCACAGGCGCACACACACACACACGTGCACACAGTGTGTGTGGTGTTGGGTGTGTTAATTAGCTTGGTTGTAGGGTTTATAGTGTATACGTGAATCAAATCAAATTGTATACTTTAAATATATACAGAAGAACAAAGCACAAGGAAATGGACAAAGCTACAAACATCACTGTCTCCTCAGAGGCCTGTGTCTTCAGGCTTCGCACTCTTGCCCTCATGTGTCCCCTCCCTGGCTTCTCACCCCCTCCCCCCCAGGTACAAACTTGCTCCCGTCTCCATGTGGAAAGGGGGCCCAAAATGTCTCCCTGGCACCATCTCTAGCTACCACTCTCCCCCTCTCCTTTTACCTCATGTTCTTGGCCTGGTCCTGTGTACTTCCTGCTGTGGTCCGAATGTTCGTGTCCCCCCCCCCCCTTCATGGGTTGAAACCTAAGCCCCAGGGGGACGGTATTAGGAGGGGGGCCTGTGGGATTAGCATCCTAGGAAAAGAGGCTCCAGAGCCCCCTCCCCCTTCTGCCACACGGGGCCGCCTGAAGTCTGGAAGTGGGCTCTCTGCCGACGCCCGACCTGCCCCGGCCTTGATCTTGGACTCTCAGCCTCCAGGGCTGTGAGAGGGAAATTCCTGTTGTGTGTAAACCATCCGTCTGTGATATTTGTTACAGCCGCTGGAAGGGACCAAGACACTCACTGCTTCTTCATTACCTTTCAGACACTGGAAAAGCCAAAACCATTTCTCTTCCATCTGAGTCAAGAGCGTGGAAGTGTTCCAGTTGAGCTAACCTGTGACTTTCCACTTGTGAAATCAATGAATAGTTTCAATTCCTTGTCTTACCGGACTGACTTCCTTCATATCCTGGTGATCTTCCCTTACCCTCCCAGGCCATTTCCTCCTGCCTCTCCTCCGTGACCCCGTCTTCTGCCCGTCCTGCAATGTTGGGGTGTTACTAGTTTTGGTCTCCCACTATCTCTAGTCTCCTGCCTCAGTTCCTCCCTAGATGATCTTACTTACCATCGTCATTTAACTGGTAGCTAAATAAATGTGGATGGCCTCTCCTGACTATGTCCCTGACCACCCCACACATTGGGTGCATTTCCGACCGTCTCAGAGCATCTTTCCCCACAGGAAACTGAAGTACAAAGGGTCTGAAGCTGAGTTTATCATCTTGTCTTCAAAATGGTTTCTCCTCCTGTTGCAGTCTGGCTTCACCTGGTGACGCTGTCCTGTGCCTTGCCCAGGCTAGAAATCCTGGGGATCACGCCGGATTCTTTTCTGTCCTCCACACCCCATGTCCAGCCATAGACCCCCAAATCTCACAGTTCCACACCTGTTCTCCACTCTACAGACTGTGTGTGGCTGGACGCTCGCCTTCCCATTCCTCATCCCCCTCCTTACCCTCCCCGCCAGTCTCCTGCCTCCAGCCGTCCTCCCCTGGGGACAGTGCTCTGTCGCAAGNTCTGACTATGTCCCTGACCACCCCACACATTGGGTGCATTTCCGACCGTCTCAGAGCATCTTTCCCCACAGGAAACTGAAGTACAAAGGGTCTGAAGCTGAGTTTATCATCTTGTCTTCAAAATGGTTTCTCCTCCTGTTGCAGTCTGGCTTCACCTGGTGACGCTGTCCTGTGCCTTGCCCAGGCTAGAAATCCTGGGGATCACGCCGGATTCTTTTCTGTCCTCCACACCCCATGTCCAGCCATAGACCCCCAAATCTCACAGTTCCACACCTGTTCTCCACTCTACAGACTGTGTGTGGCTGGACGCTCGCCTTCCCATTCCTCATCCCCCTCCTTACCCTCCCCGCCAGTCTCCTGCCTCCAGCCGTCCTCCCCTGGGGACAGTGCTCTGTCGCAAGAGAGATCTGAAAAACACTATCAGGCTATACTTGTCCTTAAAATCCTTCCATGGTTTCCCATCTTCTCCTGCAGTTGATTTAAAAATATTTGGGGGTATATCTTTGAAATGTTTATTAAAAATATACAAACACAGTCATTTGAAGGCAATCACAAGGTTTCTGGAACTCTTTTTCTGGACCCCTGGCTAGAGGCTCTTTCTGTTCCTCTTAATGAAGAGCCACAGTGATGGGACCAACTTCCTTTGGAGTTGTTGGCAGCGGGGCCCGATAAGAGGGGACTTCACATCTTCATGTCCTCTGCTCTCTCCTTGGTCACACTGCACCTGCTTTGCCGTATTATTGTGATTAGTCACAGAGGTAGACAATCCCGTGCATCTGTGAATGCTGGGAGAGGAGCCTTCCAAAGGGCGATGCCACGCATTCACTCGTGATCAGCTTCCTAACCTGGATGATTTTATTCCAACACTATTCTTTGCGATGAACACGAAAGGTTAATAAAGAATGTATTATCATAATTATTCTCCTGCCAACTTGGCTCTTTATTCCAATCACTGTGAAAGTTGATGCCCAATGCTGCAGTCCAGAGGGGGCACTGTGGGACCATCCAGTCACAGGATGGTTGGCCATAGACGCTGTCAGAGACAGTGGACATATTTAGAAACAGATGGGATTCTTTTATGATAGAATGATAATAAAAGGCAGCAAAAAATGCCCAAGGGTGGAAGATCACAGAAGCAAATAGAAAAACCATTGCTAGGAAGACAGAAGAGAATGGGACATTTTGATTAAAACTACTGAACCAAGTGTAGAATTTCCAGAAATTTGTCTCTGGGCATATTACGTGTATGACAGAAATAGCCGTGATATTAGGTAATGGATTCCTGAGTGTTTAGGGAATAGAAGTCTGTTTAGACTGCACGACGGCAGAGGTCTTTTAATTCCTGCTCTCTGCAGGTACAAGAGTGACCTTGAACTTGTCACCAAACCTCCTTGGGCTTTCGTGTCAGCATCTGTAAAATGGGAGAGTTGTGCTGAGTGATCTCAACTGTCCTTTTAACCTGGAAATTCTGCGATTCCTGACTCTGTGAGTAGAGTTGTGTAGTCCCAGGCGGGCGGTCTGAAAATGAAATGATTAAAGGAGATTAAAACAAGACAAACTAACAAAATTAGAAGAATCTCAGATGACTGCAGATGGCGTTGACCTTTAGCCAAATCAAGAATTTGTTTTATTTTATTTAATCTCCACCCTTTTCTGCTTGTTTTTTTGGAGCCCTGCCACCCTGAGCATCCCCACCGGCCTCTCGTGCGGCTCCCAGCTCTGACTCCCAGGGCCCCTCACAGCCACCTGACAGGGAGCCAGAAATCTCCTCGGGGGCGATGGGGTGTCTGGGGCTGTGGCCTTTAAGGCATTTCTTCTAGATGGCGTATGTCCCTGCTGTAGCAACCCAAAAGCAGTGGCCAGCTCAGTGCTGAGGTCCACACGGCACAGAGAGTGGAGGCCGTTTTCTCATGCACTCACCACTTTATTCCAAAGCTGGTCTACAGCCGTGGGGCACGTCTGAGATGCTGCCATGATGGTTCTGGGGCTCAAAGGCCGGTGACACAAACTGGAAACATGGTTTCTTCCATGCAGAGGATGGCAGGTGAAGTCGGACCCTGTGTCCCGCGGTTCCCTGAGTCCATCTGTAAGATGGCACCTCGCACACTGCCCTGTCCTGGGGACTCACAGCCTGTTCTACCACTGGACTGTGAGCTCTCATTACAGTGCTGTGGTTGGGAGTGTGAGCCCTGCAATCAGCAATCCTGGGTCAAATCTTGTGTCCAACTTGTGGAAGCAGTGTGACATTGGTCATGTTACTAAAGTGCTCTGTGCCTCCATTGGCTCCACTGTGAAATAGAAGCATTCATATCTCCTCTATAGGATAATTGTGAGGATTAAGTAAATCCAGATATGTCAAGTCACCGGAACCGAGCCTCGCATGCAGCGAGAACTCGCCCCACGTTGTCTAGGTAACCCCAAGTGCACAGCAGGGCGTCCAGTGCATAGTAGGGGCTCAGTACGAGTCTGTTGGCAGGACGGAGGCAGTGAGGAGATGGAGTACAGTTCTAGAGAACTTAACTGGCCTGCCGGAGGAGCGGGTGGCTTGCAGGAGAGGCACAGCCCTCCCGTGCGGCCCTTGTTCAGGACTAGCTCCTGGTGACTGTGCCTCTAGCAGCCTGACCTCAAAGCCAGGCCTGGGCAGTAAACCAACAGGGTTTCTGGTGATTAAAACAGGGAAGGGAAGGGAAGGACTGAGTTTGTAAATACAACTACAAACACACACTTGGTAACTAAGCAATTTGGCAAAGATCCCCACTTGGGAGAGGGAATTTTCCCTTTGAAAACAAGAATAATAGCAATGATTTCATGCGGGGCTTTCGGGTGTGTGTCTTAGAGTGGCCATCTTCACACTGATGTCTACAAGGACCCGAAGGTCAGGTCAGGTGTCCGTGCAGAGTCCCCAGTCCTCACTGGGTGCAGCAGGAGGTCACTCCAGACTGGGGTATTTTCACTTGGTCCTTCTGCAGCAATCCCTGTGCTTGTCCATCAGCTCCTGCCAAGACCCTAGTCCCTGCACTTTCTGTAACGCTCACACTACGAGCTGAGGTTTTTCTCAAAGTGATAACTGAAATGTTTTTTATTTTTTGAAGATTTATTTATTTATTTGAGAAAGAGCGCGAGAGTGGGGGGAGGAGCAGGGGGTAGGGAAAGAACCTCAAGCCGACTCTGCGCTGAGTGTGGAGCCTGACACGGAGGCTTGACCCCACGACCCTGAGACCATGACCTGAGTCAAAAACGAGAGTCAGACGCCCACCTGCTTGAGCCACCCAGGCACCCCTATAACTCAGTCATTTAAACAAGTTTCTGTGCTTGTTCCTTTGCTCTTTCCCTGGACTGGAGGTTATTTGCATCAGAGGAGAAGTGGAATGAGACAGAGGAATCATGCTGGTGGTTTCCCTGCCCCCCCCCCCCCCCTTGTACCAGAAGCTTGCATTTCTTGACCTCCCAGACCAATGGCAGGTGCCCCACATCTCCTACCCATTCCCACAGACTAGGTGAGGGGAGCTGCTCTTCTTCCTCCTCTGGTCTTTGAAAGGTGCATGAGCAGCCACCATGGGGAAATAGCAACTCCCCATCAGGTCATCTCGTTCCCACTCTCCCAAGGGAAATCACTGGTGCTTTTCTACTTCTTCAAATAACCATTGTCTTCTTCGCTTGTCATCACTGACCATAAATCAACTTCGCAGAGTTTTAATCACTCACCCTGGACTGGTTAGGAAAGCCAAATTGAAAAACAATCATATATATATACATATTTTTGATGAAGACAATATCCTATTAGTTTGTCAATGGCTAGTTTACATTTCTTTCCGGAAAGTTGCATTTGAGATCATACTGGGCAGGGTTGACATTAGAACATTCGTCTTCTACTCAACCCCAGGACTGAAAAATTTATCAATTCCCAGAACAGCTCTGTTTATAAAAATTGGTAAGGTTTGGGGCCAGGTTCTTTCAGAAAGAGACTTCCGTTCTAAGAATTGAAGTTTCTAATGATTTTTTAATCATATTTTATGTAGATGGAGCCAGAGTCCTTCTGGGGTTGATGAGACTCTAATCTTTTCTTTTTCTTTCCTTCTTCTTCTTTTTTTTTTTTTTAGTGAAATGTGAACCTGAGAGTTTGGGGCCCAAGACAAGGTGCTTGGTAAGATGTTCTTTCTTTGTATAGGCCTAGTATCTAGTGATGTTTCCAAATCCAAGAATTTCTGGTGTGCTCACGCACACACACACACACACACACATACACACACACGCACGCACGCACGTAGCCACTTTGCCTCATAGATCCCTGGGAAGATAACTGTTGTTTCAGGCTACAGTGACCTCATGGGCTTGTATGGGGGTAACATGACCCCTGGTTTGGTGTATATTTTTCATTGCAGTGGCTAGACCTAACTGTGTGTAGGTATGAGTTCTGACCTCCTGTTGGAGTAGATAATTTTAAGGACATGACAGGTGAACCAGCGAGCTGGACCCAGGTGATCAGAAGCTCCTCACTCTCTCTTCCACCTTCGGAATATACTCACGGCCCACTGTCCCACAGCTGGAGCCGTTTTCAAAGACGTAGCCTTGAGAGAGCAATGTGTTGTTGATGCCTATTGGCTTAAATAATCTTAAATAGTTGCGCCTAATTTTACTTTAGGAAAGTATATAATATGGTAAAAGGAACCCTAGATGGGAAGGGAAGAGACAGTCTGGTCTTGGCTTGGTCTCCGAATAGGTAAGATATGTAGGCAAATCTCAGTGTATACTGTTTCCCAGATCCCTTTCTGAAAGTAAGCTGCATCAGAATTACCTGGGTAGTTATTAAAAAGAAGAGCACCTAGACTCATTCCAAGTCTACTGAATCAATATTTCTCAGGGGGGAGCCCATGTACCTCTATTTAAATAAAAACAATTGACATAATTTAAAAGTTACGGAAAAGATGCAAGAATCATATAAAGATTTCCTGAATAACCTCACCTAGACGACCTATTTGCATTTTCTCAACACACACGCATGCACGCACACACGCACGCATGCACACACACATGCACGCACACACGCATGCACACACACGCATGCACGCACACACATGCACACACACGCATGCACACACACGCGTGCACGCACACACACACGCACACACATACACACATGCACACACACGCATGCACACACGTGCACACACGCACGCACGCGCACACACGCGCATGCACGCACACACGCATACACACATGCATGCACACACACGCACACATGCATGCACACACATGCATGCACGCGCACACACACGCATGCACACACGCATGCACACACACGCACATGCGCGCGCACACACACATAATCACACATGTGTGCTTATGTGTGTTTAGTTTTTTTTCTGAACTACGTAAGCCAAAGAGAAAGTTACAGGCATGAGACATGATGCCTCTTTACCCTCAAATATCCTTGCTTCCTAAAAACTAAGAATTACCTCATAATACACGATGTAATAATCTAAACCAGAAAATTAACATCAAAACAATACAATCGTTTAATTTAAAAACATTATTCAGATTTTGGCAACGGTCCAACAGTATTCTTTATAGAAAAAGTAAACCCAAGGCCTTGCATTCCATTGCCGTAACTCGTTAGCCTCTCTTAATCTGGAACAGCTCCTGAGGCTTTGTTTACTTTTCGTAACATTAGTATTTTTAAAGAGTACAGGTCAGTGATTTTGCAACATGTCCCTCAATTGGGGTGTGTCTGCTGAGTCCTCATGACTGGATTCGGCTTATGTTCTCCGGGCCATCTGTCACATCGTGGGAGTGATGATGTGTCTTTCCCTGTTCCTCGAATCTGGAGGCCCCTCCAACGGATTAGCTCCAATCCTAGCAAGAGCAACATTGGTTATTGGTTTAGGTGGTCCCTGCCAGGTTTCTCAACCATAAGGCGATTTTACCCTTTGTAACTAATCAGTAGAGACATGGAGACAGTATTAGTTCCTGTAATCCTGACAACTGTCACCCACTAGCTCTGGCATTCATTGATAGATAGTCTTTACTTTTAATAAGACTTCCAGGGGATCCTGGAATGCCTGGCCTGGCTTGAGGACCAGTGCCTGAAAACCACTGTGTTCACTGGACAGCAAGCTCCGTGAGGGTGGGAACTTGTCTGTCCCCTGTGCCAGTCCCAGCATTTGGCCTAGTGTCTGGTTCATAGCAGGGGAGAAAGAAAACCATGGGCAACCACGTCTTCTCTCTGGGGTTGTGTATCATTATCAGTAAAATGAGGGAGATGATCAGTTACGACTGTGGTGTTGTGAGACGGTAATGCCATTATCCAACACTTCCTTCAACATGGTTGACTGGGGTGGTGTGTGTCAAGGAACCAAAAGAAACCAAGACATTTCTATAGTTGGAACCTACCATAGGAAATGAAGGTTGGAATTAGTTTATTCATTCGGCTTCATTCAATCTCACAAATGTTTATTGCACACCTTCTGTGGGCCGGGCACTGCTGCAGGTGCTGGGAACACAGCAGCAACAAACTGTTGTTATGTTCTACAATGGGCCTGTTGCTTCATGGTGTAAAGAACTTGCTTTCTTTTTTCTAGTTGAGTAGTTCGAGATGGCACAGGGCAGACCTCCAGAAACAACCCCCTTCCTGCTCTCCGGTTCATCCTCATGCGGCGAAGGCCTGCACGAGCCCCTGTCAGGAGAGCCAGGCGGAGCTGCACAAGGGAGAAAAAGAAGCTCTCAGCCAGGAAGAAGGCTATGTCATTCAGAGCTGCTTGTGAAATCCGCCTGTAGCCTTCCTCATCTGAACATTTTGTGTATTTGTGTTGTGCAAAACTCACTTTGCATTGTTTTCACAGGAATGACTCTGACCAGAGCCCGGTTTGTTTCTCCAACCAGCCTATAGGATCAAAGCCAAGATACACCCCTGATAATTCCTGATGCATAAGTAAAGGCAGGCCAGATGAGCTTTCCAGAATAAAATTAGTGAAGTCACGAAGTGATCTAATTACCATAGCATTGATGTGTACATTGTCATTTCGATGAGTAAACTATTGTTATGTTCTACAATAAACATCTTCTAACAAATACAATTTGCTAAACAAATAAAATAGCAGGGAAAGCAGTTCTCCATAACAACTACGCAAAGCAAGCTTCGCCTGGAGATTAAGAGTTCCATTCCAGAAGAGATGATACTAAGGCTTTTAGAGTTTGCAAACAGAATGTCACAGGAGAATTTCCTGCAAACAAATCAGCCTAGACTCAGTCTGACACTACACAGAATAAGAATTCGTCAGACTGGTTAGCTTTTGTATCCGGGAGCATCTTTGAGGTGTTTGACTTGTAAATGTTTTTTACTTTCTGTGATAACTTTTCATAAGATGAAGTGGCAAGCTCAGTACTTCGTATTCTCAAAATAATTGTGGTGACAGCTCTCTCACTCTCTCAAAGTCTGCTGAAATTTGTAGGCTTTGCTTTCCACCATATTCTTAAGTAAAGCTGAACACAGGAATGTGGAGTTCATTGTTTTCTGTTCCTACACATCATGTTTATTGATATGTAGATATTTTACTTCTTAAGTCTTCCCCCCCCAACTCTGTGGCTTCCTGGAGATTCCCTATTAAACTATTCAATGTAATTCACACCAAGGTGATATGACTTAACATAGATAGCTTCTCTCAGGGGTCCTTGGCTTTTTCCACCCGGTCTCTGTTCCTTATCACTTTGCTTCCCCTGCCTGGTTCAATGTCTTCAAGGACGTTTGTCTCTGAAGGCGTCCTCAGCCAGGTAGAACTTTCCAACCAGTATGCTCCCACAAGGACCACATCATGTGCCGGCATGTCTATCTCTCCGGGTACAATGTTTGTTCTATGGTAGCAAATATCCTATCTTATTCATTTTTGTATCCATGATCTATAGCCCAATTCACGGCACATAGGATGTGATTGATAAGCTTTCATCGAATAAATGAAGCAACCAGTGAATGAGGAAAAAGGGTTCCAGGGAAAAAAAGCTTGTCTGAATCGGTGATGATGAAGTAGGGATCAGGCGGGAGTGTCTGGAAGGGGAGGTTTTGCTGAGCGGCGGGGTCAGCAGGCTCTGACTCCTGCAGCATCGCCTTCTTGCCATAGAGGTAAGTGAGGCCTGTCGTCAGAGACTCGTGCTTTCTGGAGCCACCTTCTCCTGGTTGTGAGAGTGCACACGGCTCCTGTGTTGTTTATGCCGTATTTCCTGAAATCATCTCACTTCCACCAGCAGAAAGTCTCCGAAAATTCCCACAATAATCAAACCTATACCATGCAATCAGAAAGGAGGTGTAGCCCCTCAATCTGATACTGACTTAAATACGGCAGATGAGCTGCATGAATGTACCTCTTTCCTACTGAACCCTTTGTAAAAGGATAGGGAAAACCTACGAATCTGTAAGTACAAAGAATGCCGGAGAGGAGAAAAGGTGGCAGGAGGTGTAAACACAGCTTCAGAAGAGGCGGCTGAAGAAGAGAGGTAGCTGGTTTAGCAGAGGGGAGGAATTTTAAGATTTTATTCATTTAGAGAGAAAGTGTGCGAGATGGAGAAAGAGCAGAGGGAAAAGGAGAGAGAGAATTTCAAGCAGACTTTCTGCGGAACACAGAGCCCCGTATGGGACTCAATCCCATGACCTTGAGATCATGACCTGAACCGAAATCAAGAGTTGGATGCTCAAACGACTGAGCCACTCAGGTGCCCCCAGAAGAGAGGAATTTATAAAATAGCTTACGGAGGGCACGCTGGGGAGGAGCGGATCAGCTTTGGCAGAGCCATAAGTAACAGAATCAAGAATGTCTAAAATATGTGCAAACTGTGAGCCCAGATAGCTTTTGTGCACTAAGATGATGATCTCAACGGAGTGTTTCTTCTTAGGGAACAAATTATCCAGTTACCTAAGCCTACCCGGTCTACTTCAGACGACAATATATTGGTAGCCTGGATCCCTGCATTAGAGTTTCAAAGTTCTCTCCCACACACGGTAATAGTCCCAAATCCTCCCTGGCCCGCCAGACCGCATTCTGAGGAAGCCAGGCAGGTGGGGAAATGTGCTCAGAAAGTTTAATCTCCTGGTTAACCTGGCCTAGGTATCATTTTCCAGCTTTTGAAGGATGAGCAATATTGCTTCTCACCCACCTGGATTGTTTGGATGCTCATGATTTTCTTCTTCTGGCTGTCAGTGCGGGGATCTGCACCCAGCACAGCCTCAGGGCTCGCGGCAGGGCGTTCCCACACCTCAGTAGGACAGGAGCCCTAAACAGTGTCCCACCCAATAAGACCTGTTCATGTTCAAGGAGGCACCACTCTGCTGGAGGGTCCTCCAGGGCCACCAAGCACAGCCTTCCTCTGGGAGGGAAACTATCATGTTGGGGGAAGGGATGTTAGCCATTCTGAGGCTGAGTGGGCAGCCTCAGTTGGTGGTGACACCCCCCCAGTTAGTTTTGACCACCTGGGAACAATCTCAGTCTGGGTTTGTCTTTGCTCATTCAGTCGTCTACCACAAGTGTCACTGTGAGTCTTCAGGGGATTAGTACATGCAAAGGCCTGAAAACATTAGCTATGCATGCATGTGGGATTTGGTACAAATTCTGAATGATCAGACTTGTCTGTTTATGTGGCCAGAATAAGGTTGTCCCCCTTCAGACCCTGATCGGTTTTACCTCTTAGTGCATGGGAGGAGCAGCCCTGGTCCTGGAAGAAGAAGATTTAGGATCAGTCTGTTAATAAAGGCTAGATGGAGCAGAGAGAGGGCTTCAGGACAGGCTGGCCCCAGCAGTCCCTTGTTTCCCCTGGGGACCCCACGACTCTCAGAAGCTGAGTCAGAGTGTGGCCAACGTGGAAAGCAACCTGCTTGCCTTGGGCAGCGGCTTCAGTGCCTGGTCCTGGTGGTGGTGGGTGGGGGCAGGTGAGCAGGGAGAGGCAGGTCTGGGCCGGGTGAATCTTGAGTGGGTGAAATCTTGAGACCCCAGGGCCCTGGTGCTGTGTGCCTGGGAGAGTGTGTCAGTGCAGGTGACGTTTGTTCCTATCTGTAGACTGCTGGGATGGCCCTGACATCCTATCGAGCCGGTGCCTTTCTCCTAGGAGTGGGTCCCAAACCTCAGAAGCTTCCTGGGTCCCTCTACCAACCTGAAAGAAGCCTCGTCACCCACGGCAGCATAGCTCTGCCACCTTGACCGTCGCCTCCAGACCACACTTGGCCTGCGCCATTTGTGGCCCACAGCTGGGTGAAGCCGCACGCCCAGCTTTCTCACCTTCTCAAGCCGTGTTAGTGTGTGAGGTGTTTGGACAGGAGTCAAGTCTGAGAATTCTGTGAGGGCAAAGGTGGTGTGTCTGTCCACACTCTGCAGACTTTATACACCACAGCGCAGAGGCCTTCCAGCAGTAAGATGTGGGAGCTTCCAAATTCACCTGAGCGACTTCTGACAATGGTGCATGCCTTCTACTCCACCCCAAGCCCCCAGCTGCAGATTAGGGTGCCGTAGGACAGGCGGTGAGTAGGGTGTTTGAGCATCCGTATTGTGAAAATGTTCCCCGGCCACTCTGGTGCCCCAGGCTGGGGCTCACTGCTGTGGCATCTCAGTATGGCTGTGCTGAGGCCCTGGGGAGGGGGTGTGAGGGTCCTCATGCCGCAGGGCAGGATGTCCTGGGGGCCCACGAGGGAGGGGAGTACCTTGTCATGCAAAGTCTTTCCCCTTTTCCAGAAACTTTGCCTTTCCTTTCCAACCGTGCCACGCTTGCTTGGGAGGCCTGGCCTGCGGTGTTCGGGGATGAGGTAATGGTCAAGGAGAGAGCTATGGGCACTGGGCTCGGGTTGCCTGGCCAGACTCGGGAGGGTGGAGCAGGAGCTCACGTTGGCTTGGTTATTCCAGGAGAGTCTGCTTTCCTAAAGGAAAAAGAATCAGGAAAATGAGCCTGGCGCCCTCCTGAAGGTCTTTAACAGGCTCCCTCTGACTGGGAGCACTGGCTCCCCGCCTTCTGCTCCTGCCTGGGGCCAAGGAGGCCCCCAAAGAGACAGTTTGAGCCTGTGCAGGCGGCCTCGTAAATGCACATGCAGGAGCTGCCTCGCTGGCACTTCCCAGAGCAGAGCCTGTGCGGGGTCAGCGGATTCAGACCCCCACACCTGCGCGTGATGCGACTCTCTGCCCGCCTGGGCCATGGCAGGAGGTGCCCTCCCTTAACAGGGTGGAAGCGTCTCAAGTCTTTGTTGATTTGCTCAATTCACTTCTCACTCCCAGAGTTCTGATCTGGCTCGTGGTGCGGGGAGCTCATGCCCAGGTCTTGACACAGTGGGAAATTTAATCAGCTCGGTGTGAGTTTTGGCTGGAACCCCTTTGCCCAAGGAATCATCTGGGCTAGGAGATTCTCCAACAGGAACATGAATCCGGGCTCCTTGAGGGGTGTCTTTGTCCTAGCACTCGCCGACCTGCGCCCAGTGTTCGTGTGCCCGATGCTCACAGCTGGGCTCTCGGTGGTGTCCAATCAAGGGCTTGGTCATGAGCCATTGCCAGTGCTTGTGAGGCAGGCGGTCCCTCTGGGGTCTCAGCTGTCTTCACTTAGGAGTCAATGTTGAGATAAGTCTGGAGTCCAGCAAGTCAAGCTCACGGGGGACAGGGAAAAGTCCTCAGCAAAGACTCACCTGAAGAGAGGAGTGTGTGATTTGGTGACAATGAGCTCCTCAGAAGGGATGGGCTGCACTGACCACAGCTTGGCGTGCTACTCACAGTGCCCTGGGGTCCGGCTGGGGGTCCAGGCCCAACGATGTGCCCTGAGCTCACAACCTGTTCCACAGCGGGCAGGGAGGCCTGGGCAGGGCCATCGGGCCAGCAGCCAGGTAGCAAGGCACTGTGGGGGCACTAGTGGCGAGAGCAGTGCCTCGGGCTGGCATCCGTTGTTTCTGTTGCTGGGGAGAAGAGTGGAGAAAACACAATGGTGAGTGTGGTGCATTATCTGGGGACAATGCCCACCTGGGAGGCGATGAGTTCTTCTTCCTTCAACCACCCCACCCAGCGGCTGGAAAGCACGGCACACAGATGACAGTGAACGTGAGAGGGGTTCCCGGAGTACAGAGCCCGCTGCTCACCGTGGGCTCCAACATCCCCCCGGACCTACTAAAGGCGTCTGGCCCATTCTGGGCAGGCCCCGTACGGTGAGCTGCGTCTTTGGGAGGAACACGCGCTGGGTAGTAACCTGTGTGCTGTGATTTGAAGAACATGAGGAAATTGGGCTGGAAACCTTCCTCACGTTGGTGTGACAGTGTCCAGAATCCTGCCAGTAGAGGTGCCTTGCCTTCATGGCCTGCTCCTTACAAAGAAGTGGATGCTCCCGGATCATAGGCTTCCATCAACCGTTGATTACTTTTTCACACATTTATGTGTTATCTCCTCTAAAACAGTCTGAACTCTCCTAGCCCTGCAGGTCATTGGTACAATGACCTTCACTCTGTAGGCTCATTACATTTTTATTCACTATATAAAAAGCTGTATTGTGTTAAGTAGGCACAGAGGGTTAATTAACATTATTTGAGCTGATACTTATCATATGCTAATACGTGATAGGCTGCCAAATGCTAGTGCCGAAGTGCTGACATCCCAGACCAGATGTGCTGCATTCAGCAGGAACTGTGTCTTGTCCGAGATGGACATTTCAACCCTAGTGCCAGCTCAATGGCAGACAGTTGATGCATTTTGTTGAATGACCATAACCCCACATATGTAAGTAAATAAAATATGAAATCTCAAGGATCTAACTAGGCTAATATTTAGCAAGTGGCTGGGTTTTAACCTCAGCCATAGGAAAGACAGGAAGCAAGCGCAGAAGAAATGTAAGAAAGAGGGAATAATCATGCAGACAGGCCCCAGCATGGAGGATATGGTTTTCCCTTTCTGAACCCAGGAGGGACTGTAACCCCTCCATCCACCTTGAGAGGGCTTAGCAAGCATCTTGCATTTTGCTGGGTGCATCAAGTCTTGCAGGTGATGAATTTGTGCAGTAGAAAGAACTGGAGCAAAGGAAAGTTTATGAAGTCTCTGTAGTTGAGGCTAACAGATTTTTGTGCATTTAAGACTAAAATGTGAGATTTTCAGATAACAAAATCAAATTCTCTCTGCAGTGAGGAGAGGTGCTCAAAGTTCCCATGGTCTGAAGGGAACAAACCAGCACAGCAGACCTGATGGGGCTGCAGGACAGAGCAGAATCAGGGTGTGGAGCTGGCAGAAAATCCAAACCTTGAGCAAGACCAGGGCAGAGGGGAGAACATCCAAGCCATGGTGTGAACACATCCGTATGCTTCGTGACATTTTGGATGTTCATGTATGTTTCATTTTTTCATCCCTTGACATGTGTCCCCTGAACAGTAATGAGAGGCTACATACCTTGTCTCCTAGTGAGCTAGCAGGAGATTCAGTTTCTCTTTTACAAAATCACTTTAATTCTCAACTTCTTTTTCTTTTTGGTTGGGAGCATGCACAGAAGCTCTCTGCCTGAAGAGATGATTTGTTCACCTCTCACTGACAGAGACTTGGAAAACACCCAAGTTTGATCATGGCAACAAGGTAAGACTTTGGGAGGGACAATGACAATAATGACATAATGGAAGCCTGTGACACAGGCAACTGTTGTGTCACTTGCCTGAAGATGCTGTTTGCAGTGACTTATTTAAAAAGGGGCTAAAGAGTAGGGATTGTGTTGGTCCAATTCACAAACTGAGAGCAAAGCCTCAGAATTCTGTTGCTGCTTTTGGTTTTGTTTCTACTTCCTCTTTTGAAATGATTTCTGATTTAAAGAGAAGTTGTAAGAATAGTTCAAGGAATTCCATAGATGAGACAGATTCCCCATATTAACACTTCACTGCATTTGCTTTATTGCTCTCCCTTTACCCATTTCATCTCGGTAGCTCTATGTCTCTCTCTCTCTGTCTCCATCTCTCACTATCCCCCTATCTATATACACATACACATGTCCATGGCAAACAACTCATTTTACTGTTTATTTACCGGGGGAAGTAGAATGATGTGGGATGGTGAACACTGAGGGAAAGACTGGTGGAAGTTATGGGAGGGAAAAATGCCCCTTGAAATTTACTGCTTTGCCTCATTAATTACAAGTATGTGTCCCTATTGGGGGAGATTACCTGATTTAT
Organism: Ailuropoda melanoleuca; assembly: GCF_002007445.2. Lineage (NCBI taxonomy): Eukaryota > Metazoa > Chordata > Mammalia > Carnivora > Ursidae > Ailuropoda > Ailuropoda melanoleuca. The sequence goes on along the minus strand of NC_048227.1, from coordinate 101,989,987 downwards.
TGTTTGCCATGGAGTTTAAGATTTTTCGGTTAAAGCATGTTTGTCTTCATTGGAATGGATTACTGTGCAGTTTTGGGTTTGAAAGCCGTTGGTTCTTTTGAATAGATCTAAAAGGGAGGAATGTAGGGATTTTGTTTTGGGTTTTACTTTAATAAACTCAATCCTATGGGTTTTGCATCCTTTTGGGTTTTTATGAGAGTGGAGTTCACAGATGCTCCTCCGAGAAGGAGGCTGAGCATGGGAGGAGGTGAGGAATGGAGATATTTACAATGCAGTGCCACTCCTTTTATGATAGGCCAGTCCTGGTTATACAACCATAAAAATAAAGACAAAGTTGCGACATGACAGTTTTCTGAATACATTTTTGTACTGAGTGTACAGCTTAATTACTTTTAGCCTGACATTTTAAGCCTCAACAAAGAGTACACGGGAAACATGATCATTATGATTTTAAACATGAAAAATCATCTTTCTAAGTGTATTTACTCTTCTGTGTGCTTTGGACATCCTCCCAGTTAATGTCAGCATGATGAATCACTCATTTAACACTCTTTCTCAAAGTCTTTCTTAATTTAATGCAATTGGACCTCTCTTTTCTAGAAAAAGAAATTAAGAGTCATTTACATCCACATAGAAAAAGAATTACTTTTGATTTTTTAAGATGGAAAACGTGAAACAATGAGAATGGATTCAAGAGCCATTTATAGATGAACTGGTTTTATGGGGCAGGGGGAACAGGGGAGAGCAGAAGGAGAATGATAAGGGACAAGTGGTACAGAGAAGGAGTGGGGCCCAGGGGAGGGACACGAGTTGGCTAGCAGAAGCTGAAAGTTTCTTCTTTGCTAGACTTTTATCCAATATTGGACAATCGTTGCGTTTAGCTCTCAGGGGCCACACCCTCATGGTATAACAGACCAGCACGACTGCCTGATACTGTAGTGCATAGGAAGGGTGGAAAGATGAATAACATTACTTGAAAGTGGCAAAAGAGATTCTTTCTGTTGGTGATAGGGGTGGGAAAATTCATAGCAATCATTTCACTGAAAATAACCACCAGATAATTAAATGACATTTTAAAAACTTCTCAAACGCATTAAAGAGCTAATAAGATAATGAGAAATTAAGGGTTAAGATGCCAGAGAAGATGAAAATCCAGAGAAGATGTTAGCACTGGGACTGTTTCTGACCAAGGGGCAATTGAAAATTGGTTAAGAGAGTGAGCAGCATCTTTCCAGTCCTGTGAGATGAGGAGACGTGAGGTTGGAGCCCCGAGCCCACCAAGATATAACCTGCTATGCTTTGGTCTCAGTCTCAGCAGAGCTCTTCATTCTAGAGATAAGGGTGGAACAGAAGTAAAACAGCCCTCTTATGAACTTTGGCCTAGTTCTGGGTCATCTGGGTGACCAAGAAATCTTACGTCCTGAAGTTGGAATTAAGGATAATGAATTGATAGTGTCTCGAGGCTTGGCAGAAGCAAATAAAAATTAAATCTAAAAAAGTAACATCAGTTTAGACTTCAAAATATTTCTACCAATAATTTAAAAAATACCATGTCAAGCACATAGTTGAAAAACCCCAACAAGACAAAAAAGTAGGTACATGAAGGTAGATACTCACCTGAGAAAGAACCAGTGAAAATAAGAAGTAACACACACACACCCATAAGAATATCAGATATGGGAATTATCAGTGAGAGACTGTATAGCAACTATGCTTACTATTTTTAAGAAGAGAAAGGATTAGTTTGAAAAATTTGTCAGATTATTGGAAACCATAAAAAGCGCAAAGCATATTTAAATAAAAACAAATAAACTTTAGAACTTAATTAATAACTTAATGAAAATTCAGTGTATAGATTTAATGACAAATTAGATACAGTTGAAGAGAAAATTAGTAAACTATAAGATTAGTCAGAGGAATATATTCAAAACGAAGCACATAAGGCAAAAGGTAATAGGAAAATATAATATAACATATATATACACATATATGTGTATATATATGTGTGTGTATATGTGTGTGTATATATATATATATATATAGAAGGTCCAACACATGTCCATTTGGAGATTTGGAAGGAGCAGAGTCATGAACCTTGAGAATAAAATAATTGCTAACAGTCATAGTATTTATCAATAATAATTGATAAAATAATTGCTGACAATTTTCATAAGGAGACATTTTTATATATATATATAAATATAAATAAAAATAAATACATACATGTATATGTATATATATATATATTTATATATATAAAAATTTACAAGAAATCCTAGTCAGGATAAATATAAAGGCTATATCATGGTGTCATTGTAGACAAATCCTTAAAACTGTTAGAGGGAAAAATGTTGCTCTTTAAAGGCACAACAGATACCCTGGTAATTGAGTTATTAAGAACAACAATAGAAGTCAGAAGATAGTGGAATATCTTCAATATACTGAAAACACAAAAACAGAGAACAAACTGCTAACATAGACCATCAGTAAAAATATCTTTCAAGCATGAAGGTGAAATAAAAACGTTTTCAGACAAAAACAGAGAGACTTGTTAGCAGCAGACTGTCAGTGAAGGAAACATTAGAGAGAGATCTTTAGGCAGACAAAAACTAATCCTCAATGGAAGGTTAGATATGCAGAAGAAATCAAGAGCAAAGGAAGGTATAAATATATGAATAAATCCGAATGACATGGATTTCATAAAACAATAACTAATACTTGTGGGATACATGTATATGTGTGTGTTATTATCTATCTATCTATCTATCTATCTATCTATCTATCTATCTGTCTATCTATCATCTATCTATCATCTACCTAGGACACAAAAATGTTTAAGTTTGGAAGAGAATAAAAGGATTGTAAGTGTTCTAGAGGTCCTTATATTGCTGCAGAGGAAGTAAATATTTGCCCAATTATCATGACACTTTGGTAAGTCCAGGATTCATGTTGTAATTTCCAAGATAAGCATGAAAAGCATAATAAAAAGTGTAAAACTTTTAAATAAAGACACTGAGAAAATGGAATGATAAAAAATGGTCAGTCCAAAAGAAGGCAAGAAAAGAGAGAAAAAAAGCATGGAGTGAGTGGGACAGATAGAAAGCATATTGTAAGACAGTAGATTTACAGTTAAATATATTGTAATTATATTAAATATAAGTAGACTAAATACTTCAGTTAGGAGACAAAGATTTTCTAGCTTGATTACATATCGAAGCCAAATTATAGTCTGTTTCCAAGACACAAATTAAAATATAAGAATAAAGTTTGAAAGTAAAGGAGTGGAAAAAATTGTACTCTGCAAACAGTAGCCAAAGGAAAGCTGGTAAATCTGTATTAACATCAAACAAACTTGACCTTAAAGTAAATTAAAAAAAAAGAAAGAAGGAAAGAAAAAATTATTGGAGATTAAGAGTCGCTTCTTACTGATCAGGGATTCAACCCATCAGGAATATAGAATAACTCAAAATTTATATGCATCTAATTATATGGCCTCAAAATATTTGAAGGAAAAATTGACCAGAAGATGGAGCTGTAGGTAAATCTAGTCATTCTGGAAATTTGTAACAGCTCTCTCTCAGAATTGATAGATCAAGCAGGCAAAAAATCTGCAAGGCTGTGAAAAATTTCAAAAGCATGATTAAAAACCTGACACACCAAGAGACAATCTGATAACATACCTAGTTTTCAAGTGTATATCGAATTACAAAAACTCAGCCTATAGGAGGCCACAAAGCAGGTATCAACACCTTTAAAGGGTTAGAATTACAGAGGATATAATGTGACTACAGTTCAAAAGCAAAAAGGTCACAGGAAGATCACCATCTGTTTAAAAATTAATGTTCATAGCTGCATTGTCCACAATAGCCAAATCATGGAAGGAGCTGAGATGCCCTTCAACAGATGACTGGATTAAGAAGCTGTGGTCCATATATACAATGGAATATTACTCAGCTATCAGAAAGAACGAATTCTCAACATTTGCTGCAACATGGACGGCACTGGAGGAGATAATGCTAAGTGAAATAAGTCAAGCAGAGAAAGACAATTATCATATGATTTCTCTCATCTATGGAACATAAGAACTAGGATGATCGGTAGGGGAAGAAAGGGATAAAGAAAAGGGGGGTAATCAGAAGGGGGAATGAAACATGAGAGACTATGGACTATGAGAAACAAACTGAAGACTTCAGAGGGGAGGGGGTGGGGGAATGGGATAGACTGGTGATGGGTAGTAAGGAGGGCACGTATTGCATGGTGCACTGGGTGTTATACGCAACTAATGAAGCATCAAACTTTACATCGGAATCTGGGGATGTACTGTATGGTGATTAACATAATATAATAAAATAAAATTAAAAAAAAATTAAGAAAAAATATCTAATAACCCACAGGTCAAAAACAAATCTCAACAAAAATACGTTTTTTAGAAAACATGTTTTTAAAAAAACATGTGGGATATAGTGAAAGCAGGGCTTAAAGATAAATCTTCACCTGAGAACACTGTACTAGGAAAAGGTACAGCCTGAAAAAGACTCAAGAAATTAGAAAAAGAAACAAACTGAGGGCTTCAGAAGGGATGAGGCCGTGGGGGGTTGGGATAGGCCGGTGATGGGTATTAAGGAGGGCACGTATTGCATGGTGCACTGGGTGTTATACGCAACTAATGAATCATGGAACACTACATCAAAAACTAAGGATATACTGTATGGTGACTAACATAACATAATAAAAAATTATTATAAAAAAAGAGAAATTAGAAAGAGAAAAGCCAGACACATGGAAAGAAAGTAGAAGAAAGGAAACAATAAGGACAAGAATGGAAAATACTGAAATAAAAACATCATTGAACACTACATCAAAAACTAATGATGTACTATATGCTGACTAATTGAACATAAGAATAAAAAAGAAAGAAAGAAAAGAAAGAAAGAAGAAAGAAAGAAAGAAAGAAAGAAAAAGAAAGAGGAAGGAAGGAAGGAGGGAGGAAGAAAGAAAGAAAACCAAGCAGAATAGATCAAGCCAAAAGTTACGTTTTTTGAAAAGATGAGTAAAATTGATAAACCATGGGCGAGGTGGATTAATAGGACATCGAAAGAAGGCAGAGCAGCCACTACTGGAGATGAGAAAGGGGTTATGGAGGCAGGGGTTTAAAGAGCTGACAGTGAGGAGGTGATGCAGGGGAAGGGGTGTCCCAGCAGTGAGGACAGCCTGGACCAGCCACAGGGGCTGAGGCCAGGGCTGCTTACTGCCTGGAGGAGAGGGAGAGATGCTGGCCTTCTTTAATGGCAGGATGGGAGGCAGGCATGGCCAGGAGGGTCCAGATTGAGCAAGGTGAACTGGGATCTATCTTTAAAGCTGCGGGGAGCCACTGAACGATTTTAAGGCAGGGGTGAAGCGAGGCCACAGGTTTTCCCTGCAGGATGGTGATCGGCTGCAATCTGGGGCAGGATTAGGAGATGGGGTGGAGTGTGGGGGGCAGTGAGGAGGCATATGCAGCCATCTAGGTGGGAAAGACGAAGTCCTGGACCAATGGAACAGGAAGGGAAGGGTCAGATGCATAGGGGGGTGGAAACTGAGGACAGAGGAAACACAGGATATTTAAAGAAACAAGGTATTCAAGGGGTGGAAGGCTAATGATGAATCTACTAGTGGGGTGGAGCAGAAGAGAAACGGCTACCAAAGAAAGAGGGCATTTCACGGCACGTGCATCCTTCTGGCCCTCAGGACATCCCCGGTGACGGCAGGAGACTTTAGAGAAGAGTCTAGTTCCTGTGGATGGTGGGTAAGTGGAGCCCGGGGCCCACAGCTGCTGAGAGCACGGCTGGGAGCTTGCTGAGCCGTGACGGGAAGGAGAGAGTAAGACACCGAAGGCAATGTGAACTCACAGGCTTTTTAAAAGATGGAAGACGCGGGTTTTCCTTCTTTTGCTCCTTGCAGTCCCCACCTGAAAAACTAAAAGCAGTGACTCACATCATATGACGAAGATTTTCCAGCTATCAATCCAGGTTTTCCCTTTCCTCCCTCTTCTTACATATTAATGGGGAAATGTGTTTGAACCTGGCCTCACATTATTCTTTGTTTGTATGCCTGCTTACTTTATTTACCGCATAAGAAGATGGGGAGAGAAATGTTTTTAAGAATTGCAAAAGGCAAAGAGATAAATTTAAAGGATGGCCATAGCTGTTTCTGCTAAGGGAGTCTATGCAATGTTTAAGTCAGAAATGGCAAGTTTACATGTCAGACTGGTATTTCTAAATCCCGTTTCCCCTCCTGTAACATATTGTAATTGAAAGATACCCAAACAGATGTTTTCTGTTATATGGATTCACTTCCAAAGTTTTCTTCATATGCTGCTCACAGACAAATAATCCCTAAGGAACTACAAGGGCCAATAATCGTCGTTTTTGTTATTGCATGTGGAAATATTTCAGGCTGCGTATGTTAGATTAATTTTGTCTCTGAACAGCATTATTATTAAAAGAGGATCCTATCACCTTTCTGTGCACATTTTAACAATTAATTCTTTTGCCTTATCTTGTGGTGAAAATTCTATTCATTCCTTTTTGGTCACCAAATCATTTCCTCATTTGCTGTGGTGTTGAGATTCCCCCTTCCTCAACCAGATTACATCCCGTGGAGTTGACCCGTGGAGTCCCTCAGAAGAGACGCTCAGATTGGCCAAGTGAGTGTTCAGGCACACCTATTAACACAAGTCTCATGTCTTCTTGCTGGACAGATGTTCCAAAAATGAAATATTTAGAGTGGGAATAGTGGAAACAATGTTTCCACTAAGAGGGCTAGGAAAACCACCGTCTAGCTAGACTCTATCAATATTGCTTTAAATCTTGAATTGCTATGTCTCAAAGTCATGCTGAGGTCAAAGCTTATTGTGAATAATGGCTTGGCAAATAAGAATAATCCTCTCCTGGGGTCCTGCACGCTGACTCCAAGGATAGAAAGGAGACAGCACTGACCACGAGAGAGGCACTGAGTAGCTCCTTTGAAGTATAAGCTTCCTGCGGTCTGGACCCCAAAGTGCTATCCAATAATGTCCTTTGTCAACATCATGGGTCTTTCTGCTCATCAGTAAATGAGGGTGGGAGAGATGGGGAGATGGCTGTCAAGGTGCCTTCCAGGGTTAACGTTGGTGATGTTAATTGTAGAACTCGGGGGTCTTGTTCAGAAGTTGGAGTTCCTTGTTCCAAAACACAGAGATTTCCTCTGTTTTTTTTAGCTATAGGTGGAAGAGCGGGCCTGATTTGCTGGTTGCGTGGACGAAGCTCACATAACCACAAATGCCAGGCATGAGTCTGGGAAGGAGATAAGGTGTGACACCCTCTGGGTTGTGTGGCCTGGCAGGGCAGGGGATTGAAATCCAGGCTTCATTATTTGCCCCTTCATATGTTCATTCCCTCAGCAAATGATTATGGAGTCCCTTCAGTGTGGCGGGCATGGCACTAGGTAGACTATTGTGGACAATACAGATCCAATCTCTGGCCACTTAAAGCCTACAAGTCTATTGGGACAGACAGATGTTGGATAACTAGGCATACAGGTTGCAGGTTATCAAAAATTCCATGAAGGACAAGCATAAAATCCTATGGGGCAGAATAGCAAGGGTGCCATTGGTAATGGCAGGGGCAGGGGTTAGAAGTCTGCGAAGGCCTGTCTAGAAAGATGGATTTGCCAGTTTGACAAGAGGAGAAAGAAGGGGCACCAGCCCAGCAGGGAGGATAGCATGTGTGAGGCTGAACGTGGGGGAAGGCCACGATAGGAGGCAAGAACCAAAGGAAGTTCAGGTGGTAGGTGAGGGAGGGAGGCTTGGGAAAGATGAGGCTGGTGGTGGTTGGGGGCACAGGTCAAAGCTATTCTCCTCCTTCTCCTCCTCCTTCTCCTCCTTCTCCTCCTCCTTCTCCTCCTTCTCCTCCTTCTCCTCCTCCTTCTCCTCCTTCTCCTCCTCCTTCTCCTCCTTCTCCTCCTCCTCCTCCTCCTTCTCCTCCTCCTTCTCCTCCTTCTCCTCCTCCTTCTCCTCCTTCTCCTCCTTCTCCTCCTTCTCCTCCTCCTTCTTCTTCTTCTTCCTCTTCTTCAAGTAGGCTCCATGCTTATCATGGAGCCCAACGTGGGGCTTGAACCCACGACCCTGAGATCAAGACCTGAGCTGAGATCAAGAGTCAGATGCTAACTGACCACACCATGTAGGCGCCTCCAAAGCTCTTCTTTTAAATCAAGGACAGTGGAAGCCAGAGGGTGTTTTTAAGCAGGAGAGTGATGTAATTCTGCTTGCATTAAAAAAAATTAATTCTGGCAGCTTGAAGAGAGGCTGGGGACTGGTGAGACATAGAGGGGTGTGGGGAACACATGAAGCAGGACAGGGCTGGGGTGAGGCTGCCCCTTCAGATGGTCAAAGACCACTACCCACAGTATCCTTGGCTTCCCCTCTCCACTGTCACCCTCCCTCCATAATGCCATTCTGCTCCCAAAGCTGCTCCCCTGAGAAAGGGGGGGTGTACCTCATAGACTGCAATGAAGACTTGGGGCAAATAACTTCTCCAAGAGCTGGTTTTCTTCACTCCAATGGTGGGTGAAGGAATGAACTCATTGAGTGAATGTAAACAGAAAATGTATATTGGGGCTTTCTCATGCTTTCAAAAATCAAATTGTGTTGGTTTCCTCATTTGTGCTCCCACCTGCGTGTGAGGTGAGTCCTGAGCATAGCAGGGGCTGCAGGCCAAGGATGCTCCCACGGGCAGACAGGGACATGCTGGTCATCAGGCACTGTGGGGCATGCACTTCAATGCAGACAAGACTCTGATCTCAGAGATTTGCATCTGGTGCTCTTACGCACGCCCTGACAGTCTCCAGAAATGGGTGATGGGGATTTGGACATCAAAGCCTCTTGGCGAGTAGAAAGAAAGAGTATCTTTCCTATCAACAACATTCAACACTCCCGATGGCAAGGCGTAGAATGCCGCGGGGTCAGGTTTCCCTGGGCTGGAGGAAATCATGTGTGTCTCGGAAGGGCCACACGCCAGCCAGCCTGGGAGTCCATTTACCCCGCTTGTTTGAAAAGAAATGGGAGAACCATTTGATGAAAACCCAACTTTCCTTTAAAAAAAGAAGCTGATCCAATATCCTTGACGTGGGGAAGAAAGATAGATTGTTCAAACCTGGGACTAGAGCGAGCTCTTTGTGAAGTGGAAATGTATCAGATCTTAGTGGTCTAACAGGACAGGAAACACCTAGATATTCTTTGGCACCACTTAAAAAGTATGTCAACGTGAATGTCCCCAGTTAGCAATATAGCACTCAAGTTAAAATAATCTGTCATGTGCATAGTCAACGTACACGTGGGATCAGCAAGGGGAAGAGTCTTCTTTCAGTTTCGTATCCCAGAGCTGAAGCAAGTTATCCAAATGTTGAAGACCTAGAGAAGAGAATCTAAAAATACCAAGAAACAGCTTAAAGGGAATCTCATGATGTTTTTGTGGAAGTGTGCGGGGAAATCCTTCCTTTCAGTCTTCCCGTGAGTAAAGACACGGTTTTGAGGGTGCTGAGAGCAGGAGGAGGCCTGCCGTGTCAGCTCTCTGAGAGCTTCCCACCCCAGACTCCTGAGGTTTGGGCTGTGTTGCAGTAAGCGTGACTTGATTTGTTGAGGATTGGAGCTCATTGTTGGGGAGCCCATTTCTTCATTGGTTGCTTCCTCCTCCTCTTTTCTTTTTTTCTGAACTGCTTCCCCTCTGAGAACCATGAACCTTTTATGCATGCCGCTCCCTTCCCCGTAAGGCCCTGGGCCGGCACTGCAGCCGGGAGCCCAGTGGAACCCCTCTGACGTGGTCCCCTTCCCCTACTGCAGCAGAAAGCAGCATTGCATCCCTCCCCTGCAGGGCTCAGTCCATGCGAGGTGCCACTGGCTCAGCAGACCTCTAAGCCAGACTGCTGGGCACTGGTGCCAACAAGCATCTTGTTGAGGTCAGCGACGAACAAAACTCTACTTGTTTTCAAAGCTGTCTTTACTTTAAAATTTGCCCTTAGAAAGCAACCAGACAGACAGAATTCATTCTTCACAAAGCAGGCTCCTGTTCTAGGGTAGGCATGCCAAATGGTGAGCAAACACAGAAACAGCGGGCTGCAAAGATGAGGCCGTTGCCTAGACCTATCACTCCACTTTGGGTAAGTTGATGGGCTTGGCAGTGAGACTCCAGCTCAGTCCTACCCAAGGACAGAGTCAAGGCAAGGATGAAGCTTTTCATCTGTGTCTGTTTCTCGGCCACATCCTAGCTCTGGAGTCCTGTGGTTCCTTGTCAGTGTTCCATGAAAGTGGTATACACTCTGGACCGACACCAAAGCAAAGGAGGCACCACATTTAAACAGGAAATATTTGCTCATTCTCTTTCTCCGTATTCTAAATCATACTCTCTTTTGAGCCTCAGTGAACACTGCACCTCCTCCATGAAGCTCTTTCCATAAACTCTGTCTGCCTCCTCTCCTCTGTCTTCTTCAAGTTAGGAACAATTCTTTTTTTTTTTTTTAAAGTAAGATCCATGCCCAGTGTGGAACTCCACGTGGGGCTTGAACTCACAACCCTGAGATCAAGACCTGAGCTGAGATCAAGAGTTGGATGCTTAACTGAATGAGCCACCCAGGCACCCCAAGCCAGGGACTTTTTCATTTGGGAACTGTTCTCCATTGCTAACTGTGCTAGATTGTTCTAGGCCATCTTGGTGAAGCTGGGAGCTATGGTTCCTTCAATCCTCTTTCCTGGGTTAGAGCTGGCCACAGGAGATTTTTGTGAGATATGGAAGGCAGGTGTGAAGTGGTGGCCATCGTTCTCAGAAAAATGAACCATGAGAGGCTATGGACTCTGGGAAACAGACTGAGGGCTTCAGAGGTGGGTGGGGGGAATGGGATGGGCTGATGATAGGTATTGGGGAAGGCATGTATTGCATGGTGCACTGGGCGTTATACGCAAGTAATGAATCATGGAACTTTACATCAAAAACTAGTGTACTGTATGGTGACTAACATAATATAATAAAAAAATTATTATTATTAAAAAAAAAAGAAGTTCACTGTGGTCACTTCTGGCTCTTCTGAGTGAAGATCCACCATCATTCCTTACGGCTCCACAGCAGGAACATGGCATGCAAAATGATAATTGAGCCCATTTGCTTTTTCCCTTTCCACCCAGCTGAGCAGCTGTCAGAGGTGGCCCTTATTCATGTGAGAGACCAAGGAAGGGAGACTCTGGGGAAACCAATATCTGATAGTGCTCAAGGCTCTTATTTCATAGATGGATAGTCAGAAGTGTTGACTATGTATGAGGAACACTAAGTAGGCTTCTGGAATTTCTTCTAGTCCTTGTATTCATGGAATGTGCAGGTCTTTCTGAGAGGCAAGACCAGAACTGGAAGTCTGATAGCCCAACGAATAAGGTATAGGCAGTATTCATTCCCTGCCTCCCTCTTCTTCCCTTTCTGTCATAAACATGTTTTAAAGCCTTCCAATTTTCAAAGTTACATGCCAGGTACTGAAAAATAGAGCAACCTATTGGTAATGCCAAAAGTCCTGTGAAAGAGTTGTTTTTAAAGTACTGTAGGGACACGGAAGAGCAATGTAGCGATGAAAACCTTCCCAGCAGGAGTGATGCAGAGTGGCCAGGAACCAGCTCTGTCACCATGACCTACTCTGGAACACTAAGACCTTAGCATGCTCCCTGACATGACTTCCTGGGAAAACCCTTCTCTGGGCCCCTACCCCCAATCTGCCTTTCACCCAATCTTTACTTGGGTGCTTTTGAAAACCCACCCCCAAGTCAGCTGAATCCTAATACTCAACACAGGCCCAGTGCCATAAAATTCCTCTGTGACTTCACTTCTCGAGATGTGGTTGAGACCCTGTTCTTAGCACCCCCTCTCTTGCCGGGCAACATAGGCATGAACCCAGTTTGCTTGTTTGACACAGGTTTTCCTGGTTACCTTTGTAAGGACTATCACAAGTTCTTCTTTACAACAGCTGCATTTTTTATTTTTAAGATAGCTAAAACTTCTGTCTGGTCAATTTTATTTTATTTTATTTTATTTTTATTTTTATTTTTTTTAAGATTTTATTTATTTATTTGACAGAGATAGAGACAGCCAGCGAGAGAGGGAACACAAGCAAGGGGAGTGGGAGAGGAAGAAGCAGGCTCATAGCAGAGGAGCCTGATGTGGGGCTCGATCCCAGAACGCCAGGATCACGCCCTGAGCCGAAGGCAGACGCTTAACCGCTGTGCCACCCAGGCGCTCCTGTCTGGTCAATTTTAATCATCTTTTGATCCTTTTTCATTTTTGAGGTTCTATATTTTATTTCGTCAAACATTTAATATGGGATTTATCTATGTGTGACGATTTTAGTATCTGAAGTCCTTGGGTGGGAGCCTGAGTATGTTGGTTCTATTTCTGTTAATTCACATTCATGATGATTTTTCCTTTGTGAATTTGGGGTTTGGTTGTGAGTTTGAATTTGTTTGATCTTCATGTCAGGGAATCCTGACAGCCCAAACTGGAGATGTTCTTCCAGGGAAGATTCGCATTTAGTCCTGCCAGGATTCAGGGCAATGTTGCGTCTTCAGGTGGCCAGACTTGCAGGGATCCCAAGTTCATCATTTCCAAGTATCAGGTACTAAGCTTGGGTTTTACTATGGAATTGTGTTTTCACTTGCTCTCATGTCAGCCCTTCCTGATGCCTTTGTTTGAAGCTCTTGGCTCTCTGCTCTTTTCAGCTCAGACCAAAAAAAAAAAAAAAAAAAAAAAATTCTGTCTTTCGAGATTTCCCTTGCTTCCAGAGCCCCGGCATATTTAAAAAGATAGCACAAAGCCCATTTTATCTGGGATCTAGCTTTGTAGAGGGAAGGGTCTAGCTCTGTTAGCAGGGGCCCGTCTCTCCACAACTGTTTCCCTGGATACCCCAGCTTGATTGAGCCCACAGAGGAAGCTTACCTCTTTTGCTATATTTTCAGCATCAGCACTGAGCTATAATTACACACTAATGATACATAAATGGATACTGTAGATGAAGAAAGACACTTTCAAAGGCTGTTTTATTAAACATTTTTGAACTGCTTAATGTCACAGAGTAAGACTTGAAAAGTTTTCAACGAGCTGAACCCAGAAATAGTATGTATTGCCTTGTTCATTCTGTGCCACTTTCTTCTAGGGCAGATTTTAGACTGTCTTGAGGCCAATTTTTTTTTTTTAACTCTCCATGTTGGAACTGACTATAGAAAGTCAACATTGAGAATTAGGTTTCTGTCCCACTAGTCTAGCAAGAGAAGTCCCGTGTAAGCATAAAAGCAGTGAATGAGATGTGACCAGCCTACTTTTAAATACAATGCAATAAAAGTAGTTAATCTCTTTCTGAACTCTTGCTGGACTCTCTGAAATGTTAAGGACAGGGAAGGCAAACGGGATTATTAAAGCCGCAATGCCTGATGTTAAAAAAACCCAATGAAAAAGCAAAAGCCAAGCCAAGCCAAGGTAACACGTGGAGGGGGATGTGATTTTTAGCACTACCATAGCATTTTTCTTGTTAGTAAAGGGTCTTCCAAGTTCCTCTACATAGTGATTGTTCTCAGCTTGAAAATTTGATAAACACAATCACAGGCATTTGCTTGGAACAAGGAGTATCAAAGGTGCCGTCCTTAGATTTGGAAGGCTCTAAAGATAATTAGATTATATTGGTCTCAGTATTCTCACCGTGTAATTATCTGATGTCCTTCAGTCTTCCAAAATAAGAATTATTTTGGCTGTTTTATCCAACAAAAAATTTGACTTGTCCTTTAGTACACCACGCATCACAGTGTTGGTACACGTTCCCTTGGCTGTCCCCTCTCCCATCGGGGTCGGGCTCGCTTCAGCAGGGGCCAGCGAGTCTGTATGCTTACATCATCCTGAGGCCCAGGGTGGAGCAGAATGGGCTCAGCAGCCACTGCCAGTGCGTTCGTGTCCATAAAGGCTCTGGTGCACTGTCCATCATTGTCAGATGAGTATTCCGTCTGGCAACAAGGGACTCCCACAGCTCGTGGTCCACGTTCTGTTCACATAACTTCCTGACACAGTCTCTGATGGAGTTTGCAGGGTGAATGGTGAAAGTGGTGGGTCCGCATTACTGCTTCTCAAAGATGCCTCAGATGCTAATGCTTTAATAACTGAGGAATATTTGCCCTTAAATATTTTCTATGCAATAAAGTAAGTCTTCTAAATTACAGAGATATATATGTGTTTATAGACATCTCTGATTAGACTCAAGATATTTTCATTTTGTAAAAAATGTGTAAATACTTTCATGTTTTTCTGAGTGGCTTGCATGCCCGTCAAAAAAAAAAAAATGATTTCTTACCCCTAGCGCACATTGTTTCTGTGAGAATATCTTTGATGTTATGTAGGACAGGGAGAGCCAGCCCCACCTTCTCCAGATCCTTTGTGGTTGAGAATTGGCAAATCAGTTTCACACAGTTTTTTGAGCAATTTGGGGTAAAGGTCAGCCCCAAAACATTAGCTTCTGACCTATAAGAAGGGGAGGGTTAGGGTATAAAGGGGCCTAGAATTAACCTTTCTGCCCTCATATGGTATCAGGGGTGGCTGTCATAAGCCACATGTACCTGTGTGTCCACTCACCGAACCATAGCATTCCCCAAGTGCCTACGATGTTGTCCAAGTCTGTAAGACCGAGTTTCTTTTTCAACTTCCTATTCAGTCCTTCGAGTTACAGGACCCGGCATTTTGTCATATCCCCCAAAGCAGATTCCATTCCATAAAGCATTTGTGAATGGTGTAAATTATTTTATCACACAGGAAAGTTTCAGGTATTATGTTGAACATATTGCCGAAACTAGAAGTCGAAGTGTGAGGATTTTAATAAGACTTTTCTAGAAGATGAAAGAGAGTTTTAGTGCATGGAATGCCACCAACCCACCAAAGCCCCATTTGGGTACTTGCTTCCCACTCCATTCCCAGCTTCTTTCTGGTTTCCCACGGCCTCATCTTCCTTTCAGTCCTGTCCCCACCTGCCTGTGCAACCTCATTGGGCTTGGCCTTTGGTACTTCCTAGATTCTTCTCCTTGTTCTCTCCATGTTTCTCCCTTTTACCACTCAGAGCAACTGGGGTTTCTGGACTTCTTTGATCTTGAATCTTGCAACTTACCACTCTGCTTGTGAAGTATCTTCCTTGGATCTGCCCTTGTTAGCAGGCAATGGGGTCATCAGCGACGGACATTGTTCACGTATGGAATGTGCCTAACACAAGTGCAGGCACCCAGGCACTGCCTAGTCAATGGCGGCCATCATTGTCGTGATGATGGTCATGTGGCTTTCCTGGCTGGACCCTCGCTTTCCCACCTCCTTAACTGGGACCTGTGGTGGCCACGAAATTGCTCCTGGAAGATGCACTACTACAGAGAGCGTAAGGGTTGAGGGCCCAGCTCCTGCATTTGGATTCCAATACTGTAGTTCTGCCATGCCTTATCTTATCTCCCTTAGGTGGCCCCCAGTGACTGAGTGCAATAGGCATATTAAGACAGATTTTTTTCTGGGAGGTGTGGGTTCCTTTATCACTTGTCTTTGACTCAAAGACTCCCTGATGACTTTGCAAAGTGTCCTTAGACATGTGCACCTAAACTTCCTTGCTTCCTTTCTTCCCGTGGGGTGGGGTGTGGCTGTGGTCTGGTGGCTCTCCAGCCTTCCCTGCTCCCTTGTTGTTCCTTTCCACAAAGTCCCTTAGTAAAATTCTTGCAAGTTTAATTCCATCTTGGTGTATGCTTCTTGGAGAACCTGGACTACCACACCACCTAATACTGGGCTGGTTCCTTCCACTTTTTATCTCTGTGCTGCTTTGTGCCAATTGAACATCTATTCTGGACCAGATACCCTCCTTATAGCCACAGTGGCGCCTCAGTGTGAGTGGCCCTGAGCATCTTTCTCTGTGAGGTGTAATGAATGTAGCCTGGATCAAACCCTGCATCCACTCTATTTTTCTTCTTTCTCTCCTATTTTCTCTCTCCCTTTGTTCCTCTATTGCACTTTCTCCCTCTCATTTTGCCTCAGATATAATCTAAGTTACATAATATCCAGTAACATAACATCCATTAAAAATAGATCATAATAGACTTCCAGTTAAACAAAGAGGTTTGAACATTTTGGTCATCTTTTTTTCCTTCTGAAATCCCACCAGAATGATAGCAAAAGAATAACACATCATAAATCTGCAGGAATTGAAGGAAAAGGAGGGGAGATCTCTGTGCCTAGAAGTTAGCACTTTGGAAACTGGAAAGAAGAATGGAGACAAATAAATGACTTGAATCTCAGGGGTGACTACTACCTAAGTCTCTGGGCGGGAAATGGAAAAAAAGCAAAATCTCTCTTCTCATAGAATCCCGGAAAAACCCAGGAATTAGAGCATTCGGTTGGGATGCAGGTGGGGCTGAAAACAGGAATAGTGATGGAAAGCCACAGGAGAATTAGGGCTTCATATGGTTTCGTTCACCTTGTGTAACAGGCAGTCATGCTTTCCTTATTTCAGGAAAAGGTGGGAGGTTTACTTTCTGGGGATATTGAGCTAGACAGCCTCTGGATTTGGGGACACTGAGGATAGCTGAGGGATGGGAGTATGAAATTATATATATATTTAAAAAAGGATGAAGTGAAAATCAACACCCTGAGTTTATGGAACCCCCATCCCCATAGCCCCCAGAACTGACAGGCTTACACATCCCAGGCAGGAGGTTCGAGGACCCTCTATAAGGACAGTGGTCCAATATGAAATACAGTTGAACTTTGAACAACACAGGTTTGAACTAACATGGGTTTTCCCCCCAAAAAATACAGTACGGAACTGTAAATGTATTTTCCCTTCCTTATGATTTTCTTTAAAACATTTTCTTTTCTCTAGCTCACTTTATTGTAAGAATACAATATGTAATAAATGTAACACACAAAATTGTATTAATCAACTGTTTATGCTATTGGTAAGGCTTCCCATCAGCAGTAGGCTATTAGTAGTTCAGTTCTGGGGAGTCAAAGTTATGTGTGGATTTCTGACTGCGTGAGGCGTTGGTGCCCATAACCCTCATGTTGTTCAAGGGTTAACTGTATTTTAAATACTGATATTTAGGGCCCTAGTGAAACAGCCAATTTTCTGTAATGAATCCCTGTCTTATAGGGTCTCAGCTGTAATCATGAACAGTTAGTGAAGAATAAACAAGAATTCATATCAAACCTTTAACTGAGTAACAGAGATTCAAACAGGAAGAAAGGACGACGTGGTACAGAACAAAACGAAACAAATGTAACAAATGACTTCAGAGAGATACACGTGGAGCAGGTACAAAATTCTACAGAAAAGAAGCCAACAAAATAAGAAAAGGGATTTAGACACATAAACATATGGTAGCATAACATAAAAATTAAATGATGAAGCTGACAGATATCCAAAAAATAGAACAGAAGGACAAGGAGAAGAGAGAAGTGAAAAGGAGAAAAAAAATAGAGGATCAGATCAGAAGATCCAAATGATAGCCATTTCAGAAAGAGAGAACAGATTAAACGGAAGAAAAAAGTAAATTAAATAAATAAAAAATACGAAGAAAAAATATCCAGAACTGAAGAACACGATTGTCCAGATTAAAGGTGTATGATGAATGCCCAACATGATGAAAAAAAAAAAGACTCACACCTAGATGCATTTTTTTAAAAAAGATTTTATTTATTTATTTGACAGAGAGAGAGACAGCCAGCGAGAGAGGGAACACAAGCAGGGGGAGTAGGAGAGGAAGAAGCAGGCTCCCAGCGGAGGAGCCTGATGTGGGGCTCCATCCCAGGACCCCGGGATCACGCCCTGAGCCAAAGGCAGATGCTTAATAAGTGAGCCAACCAGGCACCCCACCTAGATGCATTTTTGTGAAGTCTCAGAACTGCAGGAAAACAGATAATTTTTTAAAGAGAGAGAGAAAAAAAATCAGTGGAAAATTGCCTTTGAAAGTTAGGAGGAGACAGAATTTGTACCGCTATTTAAAAAGAAGAGACAGTGAGGGAAGCAGAGCAAGAGGGAGGCTCACATTCACCATGGTGACCCAACAATGTGGGCCTTGGGACCCAAAAATGCAGCTGCCTCTCCACTCTATCCCTCTGGGGATATGGTGAGGGGATTAGCCAGGAGCTCAGCACCACCCCTCCCTGCTTCCCTTTGGCTCCCCTCATGGGGACAGTGTCACAACATCAGGATTATTGCCACAGTTGGGCTCTCAGGTGATGCCAGGCTTACTGCCCTAAGTACACGGTGATATAAAGCTTCCCACATGGACTACTATGAGTCATTTGGATGCTTGAGTTTTCTCCCTTTTTTGTTTTATTACCTTATAGTCATACTAGATAGCAAATCAGCAGCAGATCTGGATTCAGAACTGAACCCTCTTGACAGGAAGCTGAGCACTTCTGGTTGGAAGCATGAAGGGACTCTGAAATAAACTCCATGCATCTCTGGCTTTACATCAGGGATGGGAGATGGTGGCTGCTGTTCACCCAGGTGGCTGTGTGCACATGTACAAGAAGTGAACCTTTGTTTAAGCCAACGTTTAAGGTTTGGGGGTCTTTTGTTATTGCAGTGTAACATATAGTATTCGGGTTACTGATTCAGGTTACTTCCCATCCTTCACAGTGCAGAAACGAAAATGTCTATACTTTGAAATTGATTGCTGGGAGGCCAAAGAACTAACTTAACTTAGTTCTGCTTGAAGATTGAATTCTTTCTGTCAGGAATTCACATTTTCTCCAGAGGTCCTGGGGCTGCTGATGGATAGTGAGATTATATGCCATGGAATGATAGCATTCTATATAAACTTTCCTTTATTCTAAAAAAAAAGAAAGACCCAGAGGGAATTATTGTTCCAAGAGACCTTCCTCTTACATTTGTAATCATTAATGTCAAGGATCTTAAAGGAAAGATGGGTTCAAGGAAAGTTTGTGAGATCACTACTTACAAATTTCCCCAAAGCTTATCATCAGTCTAGATCACAGGGGAGGGATCCACAAATATTTGTATAGGTGGTTAGAAAACACAGGCTACAGTCTAGCGAATGGTGGAGCTTCTCTGGACTTGGACACATTTTTGGCTCCTGTAGTCATGGCACCCCTCCAGGACTTTCCTCTCAGTTTCAGCCTTCCCTGGAGACCAGATGCTTCAACTCCAGCCTGGGGCCTCCGGGGAACAGACCTTGGTGCTTCCTGTGGAGTCGCAGCTGCCCTTTCATTTGTGGAGAGTAGGACTTGCTGGTGAATTGGTAGCTGAATTGCTTAATTTCCTTTTTGGAAAGGCTGGATCAAGTCTCTTCTTTGGGTTAAGTTATAGCTCTCCTGAGTCTCCATGAATGCCCTTGGCTTTCTGAAATGTTTTGTGGTTGAGAGCTGTCCGAGGAGCTACTGGGCTAGTGTTGAGGCCGTTATACCTATCATTGCTGTCAAAGCACTGCAGCCAACAGAGGTGTCACAGGAAAATGTTACTATGATGAGCACTCCAAATGCTGGGAAGCTCTCTACTCTAGCATCACTTCCTGCAGCTCAGTCCCCTTGAATGCCATTTGGATCTGCTCATTCCCATTGTCACAGCCGTGGTCAAGATCTCTATCTCATCAAGTGTGGATTATTTGCACAAGCTCTCTAGCCAGGCTTCCTGCTGTCACTGGGTTTTCCACTTCCTTCTCCAGGGGCTCATATGGATTGGACTAGATAGAACGTCTTTATTCTAGATAGAACACTGAAAGTGGATGACTACCTAAATTAGGAAGATGAGATGTCCAAAGCCCAAGGACAAGAAAATGGCTGGGTCTCAGTTTTAACTGGAACCCAGAGACTTAGAGGCCACCAAGAATCTCTCTTCCTCCTTCCTGCTCACCGTGCAACATTCTCCTATGTTCACCAAGCCAGAGCAGTGGCATCCGCACCGTAGGAACCACAGCCACCCAGTGACTGAGCGCCACATCTAACAGCTGCAACGCCAGGGGAGGGGTGGGTCATGGAAAACATCATTGCCTATGGAAATCACAGGGATGGAAGTGGGGTGGTAGGAACTGGTTCCCAGAAGAAAGCAGGTGCTTGTGTAACAAACAGTAGGTACCTGTTACTCAAAGCAGCAAGAAACATCTTCCTTCAGTGCCTTCCACCCCTGCTGCATGAGTCACCAGACTTCATGCAAACTGCTTATTTCTGTCTGAATTTTATAGATATCATTTGTTCACCATCTTGAAATATCCCTGTTCTTTGGGAAGTAGTGTTCCTTTTTGCCTAGAGTAGTCATCTTCTGCACAAATACTTTCAACCAAACTTACCGTATCCAGAAACCCTGCTAGCTCTTGCTTGTTGTAGAATTGGTTGAGTAAATTAGTAAGAGTACACAAATATAAATGTCAGCTATGCTGTCATGCCTCCCGGACATCTTGGAACAAATGACTGGAACCCTTAATTCTCCTGTTCTGGAGCTTGTTATGAATCCCTGAGGGGTATCCGGTGCCTCTCACACAATTTTATTCTACACAGAGTTGATCCTAGCATAGAAACTACTGCCTTTGTGTTGTAACAAAGCAAAGCAAATGAAACCAATACGTAAGAAGATGTGGTATATACACACAATGGAATATTACTCAGCCATCAAAAAGAAAGAAATCTTCCCATTTGCAATGACCTGGATGGAACTAGAGGGTATTACGCTAAGCAAGATATGCCAGTCGGAGAAAGACAAATACCATTTTCATTCATATATGGAATTTAAGAAACAAAACAGATGAACACAGGAGATGGGAAGGAAAAATAAGACAAAAACAGAGAGGGAGGCAAATCACAAGATACTCTTAACTATAAGGAACAAACTGAGGGTTGCTGGAGGGGAGGTGGGTGGAGGGATGGGGTAACTGGGTGATGGGCATTAAGGAAGACACTTGAAGTAATGAACACTGGGTGTTGTATGCAACTGATGAGTCACGAAATTCTACCTCTGAAACTAATAATACAGTATATATTAATTAAATTAAATTTAAATAAAAAAATTAAAAAACCCAATACATAACCACTTGCACAAAATATATGTGGGCCTAGCAGACTTTATCAATGCTTTTGTTATGGATACTAAAAGTGGAGGGACTGTCTTTCAGCAAAATGCACAATTCAAAAGGCCAAAAAAGGTCAGCTGTAACCAGCCTCTGCTGCTCCGCCATTGCCCCTGCCCCGTCAAGGCCCAGCCTCCTCCTGTTGGCACTTTTCTTCCCTTTCTCTTTCTTCAATACTTACTTTTTATTTGAGTATAGTTGACACACAATGTTAGATTAGTTTTATGTGTACAGATAGGGATCTGACTTCTCCATACATTATGCTATGTTCACCACAAGTGTAGCTCCCATCTGTCGCCCTAGAACGCTGTTACATCATTGACTGTATTCCCTATGCTGTGCCTTTTACTCCGATGACTTATTCATTCCATAACTGGAATCCTGTATCTCCTGCTCCCCTTCACCCATTTTGCCCCTCCTCCGACCCTCCCTCCCTCCGGCAACCATCAGTTTGTTCTCCGTATTTATAGGTCCGATTCTACTTTTGTTTGTTTATTCATTTGTTTTGTTTTTTAGATTCCACATGTGAGTGAAATCATATGGTATTTGTCTTTCTCTGACTTATTTCACTTAGCATTGTACCGTCTAGTTCCATCCATGTTGTTGCAAATGGCAAGATTTCATCTTTTTTATGACCGTGTAATATTCCTCTGTGTGTGTGTGTGTGTGTGTGTGTGTGTGTGTGTGTGAGAGAGAGAGAGAGAGAGAACATATTACATCTTCCTTATCTAGTCATCTATTGATACTTCGGTTGCTTTCATATCTTGGGTATTATAAACAATGCTACAGTGCAATTAGAGGTGAATATATTTTTTTGAATTAGTATTTTTGTTTTCTTTGGGTACATAACCAGTAGTGGAATTACTGGTTCCTATGGTAATTCTTATTTTTGATTTTTTGAGAAACCTCCATACTGCTTTCCGTAGTGGCTGCCCCATTGCCGTTCTCACCAACAGTGCATAAGGGCTCACCTTCCTCCTCATCCACACTTTCTCACGTCTTTATTTATTTATTTTAAAGATTTTATTTATTTATTTGACAGAGATAGAGACAGCCAGCGAGAGAGGGAACACAAGCAGGGGGAGTGGGAGAGGAAGAAGCAGGCTCATAGCGGAGGAGCCCGATGTGGGGCTCGATCCCATAACGCTGGGATCACGCCCTGAGCCAAAGGCAGATGCTTAACTGCTGTGCCACCCAGGCGCCCCTCTCGTGTTTTTAATTTTAGCCATTCTGACAGATATAAGGTGATATCTCACCGTCGTTTTGATTTGCATTTTCCTGATCCTGATGATGAGGGATGTGGAGTATCTTTTCATGTGCTGTTTGCCCTTTTCTATTTCTCATCCCTCCACCAACCAAAACTGACAGATTTCCCCTCTTTCAGGTCATCTTGCTGCTCTCAGTGTAGAACCGAAGCGGAGACAAAAAGCTTGATCCGAGCTGCTCCGGAGGTGCTTGGCTGCCCACGTGCCCAGCCTAGGTGAGCTTCCTTCTGCTCAGGTACCAATTCGTGGTCTAAAACACTGTGACTGGGAGCAGAGCTGCTCTGTATAAAGAAGGTGGGTTGAGGCCATGTTCTCAGAACAGGACTGCTTCCTGGCAAGGGTGTGGACTCCCCGCCATAGCGGTTGAGTGACGCAGGGCGGGGGGTGGATGTAAGGAAACAGCATGCGCATGGGCGTGAGCGTTAACTGTTGTTCCTTTTCTTACAGATGACTCGGAGGGATATTCCTGAGCAAGATACAGGGTTTTCTCCATGGAGCTAAATATAACTTTTGAGCAGGGAATATGGTGACTCTGCCAGGGGAGGGATCCCAGGCTGAGCCAGAGGGCCAGGGATGGGGCAGGCCAGGGATGGGAGGCTAGGAACGCTTCTCAGTGGACCTGATACGCAGATTGAGTTGAGGAGCTGTGGAACCAGCTCTCCAGAAGCGTCTCCAGCACAAACTCAGAAGGATAGAGAAAGAAAAGAAGGGGACTGGAATTGAGGAGACAGCATGCTGACAGAAAGCACAGCTTGACTCAGGGAGGCTGAGAAAGTGGTGAAGGACCATACCAGAAGAAAGGCTTGTTTGAAACACCCTATGGCAGAGCCCAAGTGACACTGTTTAAAGCGGCATGTGGAATGACGGCCAAGGCCAGTGTTCTCCTGGAAGTTCAAAGTGTGAGAATGGGATGGAGCCAGCCAGGAAAACACTCTGCTTCTCAGAGGACTTCAAAGACTGAGAGAAGACACAGAACTGGAGGTAAGACGAGGAAAAGAACTAGGGACTCAGGGGAAGAGCTAAGAGGAGGAGCTTCGGACAAGTGCTCCCCAAACGTGCTTCCTGAGTAAGTGCCATGGGGCATAGATTATGTAGGTCTTGCTTGGTGCTCAGTACAATGTCTGGCACAAAGTAAGTACTCGACACACATTTGTTGATAAAAGCATAAGAGTGCTCCAAGAAGATACATCATATAATAGGTGTCATTGCCAAGTGTGTTTGGGGCAAGCTCCAATAATGCTTTATCTTTAGGAAATGTTCAAGTCGCATTAGCAAGTTCAAAGCTCTGAGAAATCCCAAAGGAAAGAAACTTGTCTAACTCTCCTTAACCCAGTGTTTGCCGTATTATTTGGTCAGAACGTTCCCCCACCCTAGTTGTCACCTGTTCACACTTGAAGGAGCACAGGTTCCTTGGAAGATACAAAGACAGAATCAGGAAGGAGCTGGAATCCATGCCAAGACAAAGAGAGATCTGAGACTGTGGGTTCTTGGAGAATGAGGTGGGTGTGCAGGACGTGGCCGGTAGAGAGGGTGAGTGTAGTAGAGCCTTGTGCCTGGACCCAGGGCCTCCTGCCTCCCCTTGGGTGTGTTTGTCAAGAGAAGTGGTGGCGGAGCCCACAACTAGGCAAACTCGGGAGAAGGATGGCCTAATAAGGTCAATGTTCAGTTCGTTCAAGGTGGGGAGGGGGCAGGGTCTACACAGCAACCCTCATGCTGGTGTCTCGCAGGTGTTTGTTGGACCTGGAGGTGTTCTTCAGAGATGTATCACATGACACCCCAAAAGCAAAGGCATTTTATGTCAATTTCTATGTAATTTTTTCCTTTCTCCCTCCCTCTCCCTCCCTTCCTCACTCCCTTCCTTCCATCCTCCCTCCCCTGCCCATTCCTTCCTAAAAGGGGGGTTTGTGTTTCTCTTCCCAGGAGTGTAGACTATGAAAGAAATCCTTCCTCTTGATCCTCTGACTCCGGATGTATCCTCATCCATTCATTCGGTCAGTATTTGAAGTGCTGCTGATAGGGGTGGGGGAATGCAGCCTTCGAGTCTTAGATAATAAAAAAGAACACCAAGACAATCTAATTAAATTCCCAAGTGGAAAGTTTACACCAGTGATTTTTGAACTCGATCATTGAAGAATCGCTAGGAAAGTTAAAAAAAGACACATCCTTGTGTGTCAGGGGTCAGAATCCTGGATTTCTAACTGTTGTAATTGCAAGAGCATCCCAGGACATTGTCCTGGTGTGTGTGCTCAGCACTGCAGTGTGCGTTAGTGTTTGGAAAATGCTGTAGACCACAGGCCATCTCTCTGAGGGCACAGATGGACACACATCTGACCGACTAGCTGGGTTATCATGCTTGTCCCCCTTGCTCATAGGAAGGTGCAGAGGAGGGAGCCAAGCCCTTGGGACCAGACAGACAGCCATCTGCCACACAGAGGCCTGCTCATATGCCCGGAAAGTCGAGAGCCACACAGGCTGCATTTCTGCTCCACGGGCCTTGAAGTGGAGAAGACGGCTTGCTGCCATTTTATTCGGTCCTGTGGCTCCCGTGAAACTCCAGTCCCCACGCTCCTCACTGGGCCTCTTAAAGGTCCATCTGTTTCCCCTCTCAACAAACTGACCTGTGTGGGCAATAATACCGAAGACCCTCCTCCAAGCTGTGACAGATCATTGAAAATTGCTAGGAAAAGAACTGCATCATAACGACCCCAATACTACGTCAGACCCGGAGATCCCTAGGCGTGCTTTCTACCCCCAGAGTGTTTTCAGAGCATGTGTCACTGCTTTGCGGCAGGCTTGTACTGTGAGCATCCTCATAACGGACACTTCCTCTGCGGCCCAGTTTACTTTTTTATACGCTTAGTCATGCATACAGATCCTAGCCGTGGCGACTGACTCAAAATAACTCATTTGGGGGCACTACAAAAAGAGTCTTTATCGGCTGTTTTAATAACAACACAGCCCACATTAAACAGCTCAGTTTGGCTGCTTAGATATTCCTTCTCAAATCATGTCATATACATTTTTGGAAACTACATTAAAATACTACGTATTCTCCCATCCTCCAACCCTTCAGTCTTTGTTTATTGCTTTAGTTCATTCCTGGATTTTCTCCCTAAGCTGTGGGTAAGGAGTGCCACGGATAAGTTCATTTTTTTTGCTTCAAAGTGACAGAAATGTCTGATTTCTCTCTGGTTTTGGAAAAACTGAGTAGTCATAGAAGATCTAAAGCAGAAAATCTCAAACCTCTTCAAGGGAGCTGCCTCTTGCTCTCCTTTCCTCTCTCCTTCTCTTTCTTCTTCCTGTCCTTTCCTTCCCTCCCTCCATGTTTCCTAAATATCTGTAATGTGCCCGCCATTGTTCTAGATGAGGAATCAGACACAAAGGGGAGCAAGTACAGTGTCCCACAGTCTTCTGAATGTCTTTAAGAAGACAACCTGAGAAATAGATAACATGGCTTTCGTTGGTATGAAATCATCCCAAGATGTCCCTGCATGCTTCGGGGGACACCTTCCTGGTTCATAATTCCTTTTCCTGCAGACTTCTCTGTTCAGGGCACAGGCCTAGAAAGGCACGAGACCGAGGACTTTATTACTCACAGCAGCTGACGTGAGACAACATTTTTTGGTACTGGTCCTGAGCCCCACTTCCACAGGGCAACGTGGAGAGGGACAGATGACCCGTGTCACACCCACACATGGCAGCTTGCTTACGAGAGAGGATTCCTGATTGCAGAGAACCCAAATCTTTTTCAATGCCTACCCTTTTCTTCAATAGGAGACCTTACTCAACTTCTGAGAGTGCTTGATAGGCGTGGAGATTCTCCCCCTGTACGCCTTTCTCTTGCCCTCTGGAATCCAAATAAAACTAAAGGAGCTGTCAAGTGTCAGGTGAGACGTAAGTGCCTCCCTCCCCTCCACTGCCCCCCTCCGGTTAAAGCCCCAGCTATTGTCCCTGCCCTGTTGGCTCTCTTTTCCTACTCTGCCTTCTCCTTCTTACCCTTGTCCGTATTCTGCTCAGCTGGGAGCACAGGCCTGAGCGCTGATGGCGTAGGAGCTCCAATTTGAGATCCATTTATCAAGAGCTGGAATTGGCAAACCATGGGCCCAGCCAAATAGATTGCAGTCTGTTTTTGTGCATCTCTGGAGCTAGGGGTGATACTTAGATTTTTAAAAGGGTGTGTGTGTGTGTGTGTGTGTGTGTGTGTATAAAACAATATGAGACAGAGCCCGCAAACCTGAAATATTTACTATCTCAAACTTTATAGGAAAAGTTTGCCAACTCCTATTGTAGGAGAAATTGTCATGTTATAGGGGAAAGGGGACCATACAGAAAACAGCAGCATGGATGGACGTGCTGGGGGACCGGGCTAGCATGCTATCTCTTCATTCTTCGAGGCATCCTGCGTACCTCCTTGGTAGAGAGCAGACTGTATGATCTTCTTCATGCCTTAGAAAGTGCAAATTTCTCAGGCTCTAAAATCGTACTCTCCGTCTCTGTCTCTCTCCGTTGCTCTCTCTTACTGTTGTGAATTAAGTCAGGAAAAGTGAAGAGAAGCATGTGAATTATTGTTCCAATTATGATATGTGATTCAAACACGTGAGGGACCTTGGCTCATCTTCCTCTCCGGGTTAAGTGCAGTTACAGCATCAATTAGGATTTAGATGATGTTCTCAGATCTGGGGAATGGATTGCTGGGTGCCAGGAAAATAATACTACAGTGTCTGTGCATGCACGGAGCTAGCTGGACAGCTGCTCAAACGGATTTCCTTTGTGCCGTCCACCATCTGAGCTCTGTAGAAATTCTCTCCTTTCAAAGTCATCTTGGAGTCCCTGAGTCCTCAGAGCCCCGCATTATCTTAATTTTTTTAACCTCTCTGTCACATAAAGATTTCATATTTTTGCTTATACTTCATATACATTGAAACATGCTCATGCTTGAGAATATTGATGCTTCCTCTAAAATGACTGTGGATACTTTCTCCTTCCAGACTCTTTATGGAGTTGACTCCAGCCTCTAATCTTGGCCTTGAAAGGTGGCAAGCGGTTCAGTAACGTAGAATACAGGACACTGACTTAGCTAAGTCTGATTTTGACTCAATCAAGAGTGCTATTAAAAAAAGTGGACATTTGAATGGGGGTGGCTTGTCACCTTGAAGAGAGTAGCGGTTTTAAATCAATACACTCCAACATCTTAGAAACAGATGTTAATAAGATGCGGTATTTGAAGGACATTTCAGAAGAATAGGATTATACTGAGTACTTTTCTAGTGTTTATCAAATTCTTCCCAAGTGACCATGGAGTACAGAAAGGCAAGTGCCACCGTTCTCGGGGCTGTGAGTATATTCGCTTGTTTGATCACCACATTCCAAGAGCAGATGTGATTGTGCTCCTCAATGGACAGGGGAGGAAACTGAGGCACAGGGAGGTAAATGGAGTAGCTCAGATACAGAACCTGATGATTTAGTTCCAGAGCTTTCAGCCTTTTCTGACTGACACCTCATGCTCTCAGCATGCCTAGTCACGTGCTGGAAGGGGGATTCTCGACACTGGTCATGAATTACAGTCACCTGGGAAACGTTCAAAAAAATAATGTGGACTCGGATTCACTCAGCCTTTCTTATTGGGATTGTTGCATTTGGGGATTTTTCCTAGTATGTGATCAGAAAGAAGAATCACTCCTCCAAAGGATTGTCTCCAGATTCAAGTACATTCAATTGATACTTGGATTTTGATTTCATTAGTTAGATATTGTGGCCTGGATATTGGTAATTTTTAAACTCCCACATTATTCTCATGTGGAATTTGTCTCAATATTAGAAACTTCATAATGACTTTGCTCTTTGTAGGGCAACATTGCCTAGAGAGAGCTCATTTCGCCTTCCATCTAAAAATCCTTGAAGACCATTTAATCAGGTAGCTCTTAACATTAAGGAGTTTTACAGTATGGAGTTTCCTCAAAAAGTTAAAAGTGGAACTGCCCCACAGTCTTGGGTATTTACCCCCCAAAATACAAACACATTAATTCCAAGGGATACAGGCATGTGTATGTTTATAGCAGCATTATTTACTATAGCCAAATTATGGAAGCAGCCCAAGTGTCCATCAATAAATGAATGGATAAAGAAGATGTGATATAGATACATAATGGAATATTATTCAGATATAGAAAGAATGAAACCTTGCCATTTGCGATGACATGGATGGAGCTGGAGAGCATAATACTAAGGGAAATAAGTCGGTCCAAGAAAGACAAATACTACAGGATTTCACTCATATGTGGAATTTAAGACAAAGCAAACAAGCAAAGGAAAAAAAAAAAGAGAAAAAGAGAGAGACAAATCAAGAAACAGTCTCTAATTATAGAGAACAAACTGATGGTTCCCAGAAAGGAGATGGGCAGGGGCGGGGGGGAAATAGGTGAAGGGGATGAAGGAGGGCACTTGCTGTGATGAGGACCGGGTGCTGGATGGAAGTGTTGAATCACTATATTGTATACCTGACACTAATATAACACTGTATATTAACTGTACTGGAATTAAAATTAAAAAAATAAAGGAGTTTTCATGGCTCGTGCCAGTGCTTAACTCTATTCAAACCAAAGACCCTTTTTAAAAGGAAATATTTTGTTTTACCATACTCATAGGTCATATCACTCACCTAAATAGGTTAATTTTAAAATCCGTAAAATGCCCTGGATGTTAAATAAAGGAGAAGCAGCAAGAAGATAATTTGTAATGAAATAAGAGCCTTCATTTTCAGTATGCAAGTACTTAAGGCACAACCCCATGGAAGGATTTACCAGTGCTTACACCAGTACCATCTTGAATACGGCCACCGGGAGTGCATAACCACGCCGGAGTGTGGGACTGGTGACTGCCATGCTAGCAGCTGCGTTGCTGTTGAAGTTGTGATTTTTCAAAAACAATGAACAACCTTTGGTAAAATTTCAAATACAAAATGTACAATTTTCCTTTTGACTCATATAATGGCTGCATTCTTGGAAAATTCAGTGTCTACCAAAACTGCAAAAATACTTTCTAGATATATGTAAAAGTGAAGGCTCAGAAAACTATATGCAAATGTTTCACCTACATAACTGTCTGGTGGGACATTGAAAAGTCGTACAGAATTGCCTCATACCTTCCGGGCTCCCCCCCACTGAATGCAGGAACACCCAATATCCGTAATTATCAAAAAGCCCTACAAATGTCCAAAATGCTCCCTAGGGGGCGGTATCCCTCCATGGAGAACTGCTGGTTAGACTCCTGAGGATGACTAAAAGATGACGTTTCTCCAGAATAAATCCACATAGGTAAGAGTTGCCATTGGCAAGCAAATGTCTATAGTCTTATACGTGTGTGAAGAAGCGAGTTTGTGATGGGGGTGGGGCGTGCTAAGGGAAGGTAGCGAGGCTGTCCCCACACTACGACGCAGTAAGAGGAGACTTGAGATTTTGGCAGTCTGTGAGGTGGTGATTCAGTTATAAGGACACACACTGATATTTGACCTGAGTGTGCAAGAATCCAGTAACTTAGAAGTGGATCTGCCAGAAAACACACAGGATAGATTTTTGGAAGCTACGTTGGAAACTGTGATTGGCTGAGGTAGAACGAGCCATGCTTTCCAACATCTCGTCAGGCAGACTTCTCTGGAGCCTGTGTGTGCTGGGACATTCTTAGACTTCTGCCCTCAGCCAAACGTTCCCACTTCCTTCCATTCTCTTGCTAAATGAGAAAATCGCTACTTCTGGGGATTAAATGCTTCCCAACTACTTGGAAATTGTGATGGTGACTTGCAGTTCATGAATCATGAGGGATTACCGTGGGGCCTCACAAAGACCCATGGATGTGTACTAATGATAGACACCAAACAACACATCAGTACGTTGAGAGAAGTCCTTTACTTTCCCGTTTTGAACACTCTCCGTTTTAAAGCTATAAATAATGTCTGCTCTCCTTTTCAAATAATGCTCTTCTAGGGAGCCTTCATATCACCTCACACATATGCATTCGGGGATTTGCTTTAAATGCCATTTGCCACTGAGGAGAGTTAGGCCCTAATTCTTGCTGTGCCCACACATCCTGGAGGGGGGCTGGTGGCATGGCTCCCATCTTGTGAAAGAGGTAACACGTAATTCCACACTGGCCTCAGGGAAGTTCTCATATGTACATTAGGCTGGTTCCTTTGGCTGCAAGGGGAGGATTCTTGGGGCGTTCTGAACTGAGTTACAGCAACGTTTTAGAGCCAAAATTAGAGAAAACACGTTATGATGACTTTCACCATGTCAGAACTACCAATATTAAAAGATATTTCATGAAAACAGTTGGTAAATATAATTGGTGGTATAAAATATTCTGGTTTAACCACCCACCATTAAAGGAAAAACTTGAACTGAAAATCCTGATGTCAGGAAATATAATATAAATTTCAAGATAGCGGTTTGCCCCGTTGGAAAACCCACAAGCTTCAGGATCCAGCAGGCCTGTGTTAAAATCTTGGCTCCTCTATTTACCAGCCGAGGGGCCTGAAAGCTACTTAACTCTCTGAGTTTTAGCTTCTTTATCTGAAAAACATGGCTCAAAATATTTACTTTGCGAAGTGTGTTTTGCACAAGGTTAGCTGTGAGAGAGAAAGAGGGAGAGGTGGTTAGACTGAAAACTGTTTTCACCAGCAAGGAATAATAATAAGGAAATTAATGTATTACACTCTGTTTATGTTTCCAAACTAAGTGTTTATTTAGCTAGGACATTGTGCCTTGATAATGGCACCTCCCAAAAGAGAAAGCAGTAATCTTGCAAATATAATCAGTTATCAGAAATTCTGCATCACACACTATGCAGTTAAGCTTAGTTATCAACCGTTTGAGTGGGTCAAAATCAGTGGTTCTCAGGAATTTGGGGGGAACACCCCCTTGAGAATCTTGCAAGAGATCATCAACAAATGCACGTATCTTCATATAGCCACAAAAGTTTGTCAACAACTTCTAGCACACTAATCACAGACCCCTGAATTCCGTATAAGGACCTGTCAAGGGTCTGGAGCTTCTAGATGAAATCCCCAAATACACACTTTTTAAGAGATAGCTTTTACATTTGGGGTTCTCAATTTTGATCATCACTGCCAGGATTTAATTTTACTTTAAGCTAACATATACAACAAATTGCTCGTTAAAAAAGAGCAGAGATCATGGAAAAAAGAAATCTGCTCCAAAAGTGTGTATTGTCTGTGTTTGTTCTCTGCACATGCTTGTGAGGGAAGAGGGAAATATTTCAGAGAAGTGTTTATGACCTCGGGCATTTGTAATGAGCTGTAGTCTGAGTATCCCCTAGAACAGTTCACTTTGTCCCGTTGCTGGTAATCATTTCTTCCAGGGTCCAGCCACTTGCGAAAGAGAAAGGATGGGTCATGGAGGACTCGAGCTATTAAACAAGATGGATTCGGGGAACTTGGCTTCCTCGTGGTTTTGTTGTTAAGACAGTTGCTCTTTTGAGGGCTGGAAAGGAGAGGGTCTGCAGCCTGCTTGCCTCCCAGAAAGAGATTTTCCCTTGACTGGAGAGTCATGTGAAGCTTACTCCCTAGAAGGGCGATGCTTAGTCATCATTCAGACCTTTCATTGATTGCTTTGATTGGATCTGGGCCTCTCTGGATTGGCCTTGTTGTGGGACGATTTTATCTGGGCTGAGCAGGAGGACTCCAAGGCCAGTTAGGGAAGTGAAGGGCACTTTGGGGAAAGAACACCTACCAGTGGTCTTGGATAAAGTCACTTTCCCCTCAGGCTTTTAGTGTTCTCACTGTGAAAATATCTGAAGCAAGACTGTCATCTCCACAGTTCACCCATTCAGTGATTTCATTCAATTCAACAAATATTTATTAAGAGCTATTTGCCAGGAATGTTCTAGGCGTTTGGAACAGATCAGCAAACAAACAAAACTCACCATCTCCCCTGGAAGGTGTTGCTGGGGGGTGGGTGTTGGTTGGGGAGTATTGGGAATTATAATTATTCATGGAGTGGTCATTGAGAAGGAGATACTTGGGGAAAGACTTGGAGAAAGAAGGGGGAGATGGGGCAAAGCTTTCCAGGCAGAGAGAACAGCAGAGCAAAGTTCCCGAGGCTGGGGCACAGTCCTCAGAGGGGCAGTGAGGGGCCCAGTGCTGCTGCAGCTGTGAAAGCAGGTGGGAGGAGGAGTAGCCTATGAGGTCACAGACACAACGGGAGGTAGATACCGCTCATAGATGCCCTGGTTGGCCAATGGAACTTGCACTGGGTTTTGGCCCCATACACCCCTTGGGCCATGACCAATGGCCTCAGTATTGAACAGTGTGCAAAATAAGCTGAGTAGCCCTATGTTAATTCATGTAAGAGGAAAAGATGAAAATCCTCACCCTCCCCGTGATGGTGTTTGGGTTCAACAGGATTGCAATGTCCCGAGTGCCAACTAGTAAAACCACAGTACTTTGCTCTCCTTCCATGAAAGCCCATTCCTCTGCATGAGGGACTCCTGGAGTCTCATACAGGCTCAAAATGACCATGTCAGTCCTTCTGGCTTGCCACAGAGTCCTTTTTCTTTCTCATTGCCAAGCTCACAGTATCGCATAGAGCATGGCATTGACCCGGGGCGTTCTTGGCCCCATCACAAGGGGATCTAAGCCCAGCATCAGCTTCTGTCCTAGGGCTGCACTTGCTGGAATAGGCCCCCTCCTGAGAGTTAGTGACCCTCTCACACACTGTCAGCTGAGACCCTTGCTGTAGAAGGCTCCAGAGTGGCATGATGGTAGGAGTGAAAAAACAAAACCAAACATCTTACATTGACTCTCTTCACCCAAATACACTTTTAGCTTTATGAGAAATCGTGTAAGTTGGTCTAGTCATCCAAGTTTTCTGTGTGTGAAAAATGCGAATCATCAGAGTGTCTTGTCCTTTCTCATGGCGCTTTTGTAAGGAGTAAATGACAGGACATATAAAGCACTTAGCACAGTGTCTAGAACACAAGCATTTGATAAATGTATTTTTAAAACCTTCGAAATTTTCTGGAACAGAGCTAATGTAAAATATTTTCTCATGGGTGCCTTCAGAAACAGGTGTTAAGTGAAAGTTAGTACAATGTCTCCATAAAAAAAAGTTGGTGGTGTTTATGGAGAGATTTTAAAAGTTTTTATCCTGTTATGCAGTATTTCTGCTTCTCGGCTGTGCTATGGTTGTTTTCCAAAGTGTGAACAAGATATGCATGAATGTTTATCACAATATTTTTGTTACAAGATTTTTAATAATAGCAAAAACACTGGTGGCAACTTAAATGTTCAATGACATGTGTGGTGGGTAAAAATAATTATGACATTTGCAAAGATAGACTATTATACAGCAATTAAAAATAACATTTACACAGAATCTTCAATGACATGAGAAAATCTTTGTGACATGGCTTTAACTGGAAAAATCAGGAGGTAAAATTATATATGACACATATATAATTATATGTATTATATATAAAATACAGTGTATTACTCAACTTGGTAACAAATTATCTTCTATTAGAGACAAAAACTGAAGAGAAATGTGGATCCAAATGTTAATAGTGGTTATTTCTGGGTGGGGATTGCAGATATTTTGTTTCTTCTTTGACCTTTCTTTAATCTCTAAAATTAACATGGATTCTTTTTTTTTTTTT
>NC_048227.1:101870997-101952166 GCF_002007445.2 Ailuropoda melanoleuca | reverse complement strand
GAGGACCGGGTGCTGGATGGAAGTGTTGAATCACTATATTGTATACCTGACACTAATATAACACTGTATATTAACTGTACTGGAATTAAAATTAAAAAAATAAAGGAGTTTTCATGGCTCGTGCCAGTGCTTAACTCTATTCAAACCAAAGACCCTTTTTAAAAGGAAATATTTTGTTTTACCATACTCATAGGTCATATCACTCACCTAAATAGGTTAATTTTAAAATCCGTAAAATGCCCTGGATGTTAAATAAAGGAGAAGCAGCAAGAAGATAATTTGTAATGAAATAAGAGCCTTCATTTTCAGTATGCAAGTACTTAAGGCACAACCCCATGGAAGGATTTACCAGTGCTTACACCAGTACCATCTTGAATACGGCCACCGGGAGTGCATAACCACGCCGGAGTGTGGGACTGGTGACTGCCATGCTAGCAGCTGCGTTGCTGTTGAAGTTGTGATTTTTCAAAAACAATGAACAACCTTTGGTAAAATTTCAAATACAAAATGTACAATTTTCCTTTTGACTCATATAATGGCTGCATTCTTGGAAAATTCAGTGTCTACCAAAACTGCAAAAATACTTTCTAGATATATGTAAAAGTGAAGGCTCAGAAAACTATATGCAAATGTTTCACCTACATAACTGTCTGGTGGGACATTGAAAAGTCGTACAGAATTGCCTCATACCTTCCGGGCTCCCCCCCACTGAATGCAGGAACACCCAATATCCGTAATTATCAAAAAGCCCTACAAATGTCCAAAATGCTCCCTAGGGGGCGGTATCCCTCCATGGAGAACTGCTGGTTAGACTCCTGAGGATGACTAAAAGATGACGTTTCTCCAGAATAAATCCACATAGGTAAGAGTTGCCATTGGCAAGCAAATGTCTATAGTCTTATACGTGTGTGAAGAAGCGAGTTTGTGATGGGGGTGGGGCGTGCTAAGGGAAGGTAGCGAGGCTGTCCCCACACTACGACGCAGTAAGAGGAGACTTGAGATTTTGGCAGTCTGTGAGGTGGTGATTCAGTTATAAGGACACACACTGATATTTGACCTGAGTGTGCAAGAATCCAGTAACTTAGAAGTGGATCTGCCAGAAAACACACAGGATAGATTTTTGGAAGCTACGTTGGAAACTGTGATTGGCTGAGGTAGAACGAGCCATGCTTTCCAACATCTCGTCAGGCAGACTTCTCTGGAGCCTGTGTGTGCTGGGACATTCTTAGACTTCTGCCCTCAGCCAAACGTTCCCACTTCCTTCCATTCTCTTGCTAAATGAGAAAATCGCTACTTCTGGGGATTAAATGCTTCCCAACTACTTGGAAATTGTGATGGTGACTTGCAGTTCATGAATCATGAGGGATTACCGTGGGGCCTCACAAAGACCCATGGATGTGTACTAATGATAGACACCAAACAACACATCAGTACGTTGAGAGAAGTCCTTTACTTTCCCGTTTTGAACACTCTCCGTTTTAAAGCTATAAATAATGTCTGCTCTCCTTTTCAAATAATGCTCTTCTAGGGAGCCTTCATATCACCTCACACATATGCATTCGGGGATTTGCTTTAAATGCCATTTGCCACTGAGGAGAGTTAGGCCCTAATTCTTGCTGTGCCCACACATCCTGGAGGGGGGCTGGTGGCATGGCTCCCATCTTGTGAAAGAGGTAACACGTAATTCCACACTGGCCTCAGGGAAGTTCTCATATGTACATTAGGCTGGTTCCTTTGGCTGCAAGGGGAGGATTCTTGGGGCGTTCTGAACTGAGTTACAGCAACGTTTTAGAGCCAAAATTAGAGAAAACACGTTATGATGACTTTCACCATGTCAGAACTACCAATATTAAAAGATATTTCATGAAAACAGTTGGTAAATATAATTGGTGGTATAAAATATTCTGGTTTAACCACCCACCATTAAAGGAAAAACTTGAACTGAAAATCCTGATGTCAGGAAATATAATATAAATTTCAAGATAGCGGTTTGCCCCGTTGGAAAACCCACAAGCTTCAGGATCCAGCAGGCCTGTGTTAAAATCTTGGCTCCTCTATTTACCAGCCGAGGGGCCTGAAAGCTACTTAACTCTCTGAGTTTTAGCTTCTTTATCTGAAAAACATGGCTCAAAATATTTACTTTGCGAAGTGTGTTTTGCACAAGGTTAGCTGTGAGAGAGAAAGAGGGAGAGGTGGTTAGACTGAAAACTGTTTTCACCAGCAAGGAATAATAATAAGGAAATTAATGTATTACACTCTGTTTATGTTTCCAAACTAAGTGTTTATTTAGCTAGGACATTGTGCCTTGATAATGGCACCTCCCAAAAGAGAAAGCAGTAATCTTGCAAATATAATCAGTTATCAGAAATTCTGCATCACACACTATGCAGTTAAGCTTAGTTATCAACCGTTTGAGTGGGTCAAAATCAGTGGTTCTCAGGAATTTGGGGGGAACACCCCCTTGAGAATCTTGCAAGAGATCATCAACAAATGCACGTATCTTCATATAGCCACAAAAGTTTGTCAACAACTTCTAGCACACTAATCACAGACCCCTGAATTCCGTATAAGGACCTGTCAAGGGTCTGGAGCTTCTAGATGAAATCCCCAAATACACACTTTTTAAGAGATAGCTTTTACATTTGGGGTTCTCAATTTTGATCATCACTGCCAGGATTTAATTTTACTTTAAGCTAACATATACAACAAATTGCTCGTTAAAAAAGAGCAGAGATCATGGAAAAAAGAAATCTGCTCCAAAAGTGTGTATTGTCTGTGTTTGTTCTCTGCACATGCTTGTGAGGGAAGAGGGAAATATTTCAGAGAAGTGTTTATGACCTCGGGCATTTGTAATGAGCTGTAGTCTGAGTATCCCCTAGAACAGTTCACTTTGTCCCGTTGCTGGTAATCATTTCTTCCAGGGTCCAGCCACTTGCGAAAGAGAAAGGATGGGTCATGGAGGACTCGAGCTATTAAACAAGATGGATTCGGGGAACTTGGCTTCCTCGTGGTTTTGTTGTTAAGACAGTTGCTCTTTTGAGGGCTGGAAAGGAGAGGGTCTGCAGCCTGCTTGCCTCCCAGAAAGAGATTTTCCCTTGACTGGAGAGTCATGTGAAGCTTACTCCCTAGAAGGGCGATGCTTAGTCATCATTCAGACCTTTCATTGATTGCTTTGATTGGATCTGGGCCTCTCTGGATTGGCCTTGTTGTGGGACGATTTTATCTGGGCTGAGCAGGAGGACTCCAAGGCCAGTTAGGGAAGTGAAGGGCACTTTGGGGAAAGAACACCTACCAGTGGTCTTGGATAAAGTCACTTTCCCCTCAGGCTTTTAGTGTTCTCACTGTGAAAATATCTGAAGCAAGACTGTCATCTCCACAGTTCACCCATTCAGTGATTTCATTCAATTCAACAAATATTTATTAAGAGCTATTTGCCAGGAATGTTCTAGGCGTTTGGAACAGATCAGCAAACAAAATAAACAAAACTCACCATCTCCCCTGGAAGGTGTTGCTGGGGGGTGGGTGTTGGTTGGGGAGTATTGGGAATTATAATTATTCATGGAGTGGTCATTGAGAAGGAGATACTTGGGGAAAGACTTGGAGAAAGAAGGGGGAGATGGGGCAAAGCTTTCCAGGCAGAGAGAACAGCAGAGCAAAGTTCCCGAGGCTGGGGCACAGTCCTCAGAGGGGCAGTGAGGGGCCCAGTGCTGCTGCAGCTGTGAAAGCAGGTGGGAGGAGGAGTAGCCTATGAGGTCACAGACACAACGGGAGGCAGATACCGCTCATAGATGCCCTGGTTGGCCAATGGAACTTGCACTGGGTTTTGGCCCCATACACCCCTTGGGCCATGACCAATGGCCTCAGTATTGAACAGTGTGCAAAATAAGCTGAGTAGCCCTATGTTAATTCATGTAAGAGGAAAAGATGAAAATCCTCACCCTCCCCGTGATGGTGTTTGGTTCAACAGGATTGCAATGTCCCGAGTGCCAACTAGTAAAACCACAGTACTTTGCTCTCCTTCCATGAAAGCCCATTCCTCTGCATGAGGGACTCCTGGAGTCTCATACAGGCTCAAAATGACCATGTCAGTCCTTCTGGCTTGCCACAGAGTCCTTTTTCTTTCTCATTGCCAAGCTCACAGTATCGCATAGAGCATGGCATTGACCCGGGGCGTTCTTGGCCCCATCACAAGGGGATCTAAGCCCAGCATCAGCTTCTGTCCTAGGGCTGCACTTGCTGGAATAGGCCCCCTCCTGAGAGTTAGTGACCCTCTCACACACTGTCAGCTGAGACCCTTGCTGTAGAAGGCTCCAGAGTGGCATGATGGTAGGAGTGAAAAAACAAAACCAAACATCTTACATTGACTCTCTTCACCCAAATACACTTTTAGCTTTATGAGAAATCGTGTAAGTTGGTCTAGTCATCCAAGTTTTCCGTGTGTGAAAAATGCGAATCATCAGAGTGTCTTGTCCTTTCTCATGGCGCTTTTGTAAGGAGTAAATGACAGGACATATAAAGCACTTAGCACAGTGTCTAGAACACAAGCATTTGATAAATGTATTTTTAAAACCTTCGAAATTTTCTGGAACAGAGCTAATGTAAAATATTTTCTCATGGGTGCCTTCAGAAACAGGTGTTAAGTGAAAGTTAGTACAATGTCTCCATAAAAAAAAGTTGGTGGTGTTTATGGAGAGATTTTAAAAGTTTTTATCCTGTTATGCAGTATTTCTGCTTCTCGGCTGTGCTATGGTTGTTTTCCAAAGTGTGAACAAGATATGCATGAATGTTTATCACAATATTTTTGTTACAAGATTTTTAATAATAGCAAAAACACTGGTGGCAACTTAAATGTTCAATGACATGTGTGGTGGGTAAAAATAATTATGACATTTGCAAAGATAGACTATTATACAGCAATTAAAAATAACATTTACACAGAATCTTCAATGACATGAGAAAATCTTTGTGACATGGCTTTAACTGGAAAAATCAGGAGGTAAAATTATATATGACACATATATAATTATATGTATTATATATAAAATACAGTGTATTACTCAACTTGGTAACAAATTATCTTCTATTAGAGACAAAAACTGAAGAGAAATGTGGATCCAAATGTTAATAGTGGTTATTTCTGGGTGGGGATTGCAGATATTTTGTTTCTTCTTTGACCTTTCTTTAATCTCTAAAATTAACATGGATTCTTTTTTTTTTTTTTTAAGCAGGAAAAAAGGCAGTGCACTTTATTTTTAAATAGTGTGGGCAGTGCACACATACTTATCAGACCATGTGTCTGGAATTTTATTTGGAAAATATGGTTACAGTAAATATAGGTCAGCTACTTTCCAAGATTTTTTAATTGGAAACTTTTAAAAAACTTCAGAATAAATTATTTCCTGGGCTGGATCTGGATGTGAAAGGAAAATAAAATTTTAAAGGAGCTGGAGAAATGCCTTGAACCTCCCCACATACAAGTAACTCTCCTCTTGGCCTTTGTCAGGGTGAGGTTTCTTCTGTTTCTTGTTTTGAGAAATCGCTCAGAGGCCTAGAGGGTTATGTGGGCCACGGGACAAACGTTGAGCTTCAGAGAAAGCGACTTTCCTCGACTTTGTCGTTGTGATGTAAGTGGTGACAACAGGAAATGTAGACAGAAACTGCTTCCTGGGAAGAGGGGCAGCCTCAGCAGGCAGGGCTAAAGCGGCAGCCCCATCTCACTCCCTGCTGCTTTGTCTTTTGATTTCAAAGCTGGGACTTTGGAATGCATCAAAATCCTAAAGGAGAACACAGGCAGCAACCTCTGTGACCTTAGCCTCAGCAACTTCTTGCTAGACACAGCTCCAAAGGCAAGAAAAACAAAAGCGAAAACAAACTATTGGGACTTCATCAACATAAAAAGCTTTTGCACAGCAAAGGAAACAGTCAACAAAACCAAAAGGCAACCTACAGAATGGGAGAAGATATTTGTAAATGTCTTATCAGATAAAGGGCTAGTATCCAAAATCTATATCAAACTCAACACCCCAAAACACAAAAATCTAGTCAAGAAATGGATAGAAGACATGAACAGACATTTCTCCAAAGAAGACATATGAATGACCAACAGACACATGAAAAAATGCTCAATATCACTGGGCATCAGGGAAATACAATCAAAACCATGGTGAGATACCGCCTCACAGCGGTCATAATGGCTAAAATTAACAACTCGGAACAAGAGGTGTTGGCAAGGATGCAGAGAAAGGGAGCCCTCTTCACACTGTTGGTGGGAATGCAAACTGGAGCAGCCACTCTGGAAAACAGTATGGGGGCTCCTCAAAAAGTTAAAAATAGAGCTACTCTAAGACCTGGCTGTTACACTAGTAAGCATTTATCCAAAGGACACAAACATGGTGATCTGAAAGGGCACCCGCACCCTAATGTTTATAGCAGCAATGTCCACAAAAGCCAAAGTATAGAAAGAGCCCAGATGTCCACAGACAGATGAATGGATAAAGAAGATGTAATTACACACACACACACACACACACACACACACACACGCAAAATAAAGTATTACTCAGCCATCAAAAAGAACGAAAGCTTGTTATTTGCAACAACGTGGATGGAACTAGAGTGTATTAAGCTAAGCAAAATAAGTCAGAGAAAGACAAATACCATATGATTTCATTGATATGTGGAATTTGAGAAACAAAACAGATGAACATAAGGGAAGGAAGAATAAAACAGGATGAAAATAGAGAAGGAGGCAAACCATAAGAGATGCTGAACTCTGGGAAACAAACTGAGGGTTGCTGGAGGGGAGGTGGGTGGGGGGATGGGGTAACCGGGCAATGGGCATTAAGGAGGGCACGTGATGTAGTGAGCACTGGGTGTTGTATGAATATGAGGAATGACTAAATTCTACCCCTGAAACTAATAATACAGTATATGTTAAGTAAGTTGAATTTAAATGAAGAATGAAAAAAGGGCTGGGACTTCGAGAACTCACAGGGAAAGAACAACTGTAAGAAGTTGCTGGATTAGGCATAGCAACCTAGCAACGTGGGGCCTAGTGTGGATCCTCTTACTAACTGTAAAAGAGACATCTGTGAAACAATTGGGGGAATTTGAATGTCAAGGGGACACTAACTGGTTATAAGGAATCCTTGTTAATTTTGTTAGGTCTTATACTGTAATGGTGATCGTGTGAAAAAAATGCTATTAGTTAGAGATGCCTTCTGAAGTATTTAAAACAAAATGACATGATATCTGAGATATGGTTTAACATAGTCGAGAAAATGTGTGTGTGTGTGTGTGAGAGAGAGAGAGAGAGAGAGAGAGACTGAGGGAAAGAGAGAAAGAGAGGGAGGGAGGGAAGAGAGGGAGAGGGAGGGAAAGAGAGGGAGGAGGAGGGAGGGAGGAGGAGGGAGGGAGAGAGAGGGAGGGGGCAGGGAGAAGGAGGGAGAGGGAGGGAGGGGGAGAGGGAGAGAGAGAAAGGTGTGGGAAAAGCAAAGGAAGACCAGCAAAATATTAGGATAATCGTTAAAACTGGATAATGGAGAAATGAGGGGTTACGAACATATTTTCTCTGTTCTTGTCTAAGNAGGAGAGACAGGGAGGGGGAGGGAGGGAGGGAGAGGGATGGAGAGGGAAGGGGAGAGAGAAAGGTGTGGGAAAAGCAAAGGAAGACCAGCAAAATATTAGGATAATCGTTAAAACTGGATAATGGAGAAATGAGGGGTTACGAACATATTTTCTCTGTTCTTGTCTAAGTTCAAAATTTTCTATAATAAAAATGCATTTCAACCCCATCTCAAAGTCTTTATTGATTTGATTACACAACAGCATCAACACATTAGCTCCATGACCCCCCAGGGAGAGCATCACACGTGGGAACTCTGAACAGCACATTCCACTTCCCTGACCTCCCAGAGCACCCTGCCCACTGCAAACAAGTCTGCCATGTATGGTTCTGAGAGAAACTTCCACCGGCCCAAGTCTGTGCAGTCAGCCCGGGGAGGTGAAGGCCTCTTCTCTCTGCCTAAGATCTGTTTCCATTTTTGCAATTAACATAATTTGAAAGATTAATGAATGGTTCACTTTGCCCGGCTGTCCACATTTTACACACAGCGTAAACATTCACCGTTGGTGGCCCAGTGCGCTTGCCTATCTTGGGGCAGTTCCCTGCGAGTCAGAGACGTGCTCAGTGGGAGCGGATAGACGGCAGGTGGTGTCCTGGGCAGAGAGCATCTCCAGCAGGGAGACGCCTTCCTGCGGGGACAGCCTTGCCACTCTGGCCCTCTGTGTTTGGGCTTCTTTACCCACCTTCATATCCTCTGAGCCAGGAGAAAAGGCCACTTGGTTTTCTTCTGACCCTTAGAACTTATTCTAGAAGTTAAGGCTGCTGAAAAGTCTCCCTCCTATTTTTTTCTTTCCCTGCTTTGGAAACCATGGCCCCTTTTGTTCTCTTTAGAGTGTTACCTGAATTGCTGGCACATTCGGTTGCAGGGCCCAGACCAGACTGGCCCCACTAACGGAGAGACAAGTGGCTTCCGTTTCAGCGCCCAGCCATTTATTTCTAGGAGTGATGTATCCGGGAGTCCTTTGAGAACATGTGAGCCTCCAGACAAGCCTAAGCATTCATACCAACACTTGTTGCAGAGCCCGGCTCATGGCAAGGGATACATGCGTTGCTCATTCTTGTTTGCGGGCCCAGGAGTTTTGGCTGGGTAAATCATAGCACTGCCAGATTAGTAGGAATCTTAGGGGGAGTATTTACTCTAGGACTCCAGCCAGTGCCCAAATCTATCCGCGCATCCAACAGAATCAGGTAATGACGTCATGAAGGGTGTCATGATTTGAACATCTTTCAGGACTGAAAAGAGATACTGACCTGCAGGTACCCACGCTGGGTGCAAGCAGAGCTTGACTGCATTTAAAGTGGCAGGTGTAGGGGCCAAGAGGCCCAAATTTAGCTTAGACCACAGCATAAAGGGAAATGTTCAATATTTTCCCCGTTATTTCTGCATCTAATGTATTTTCATGATCCATCACCGTATGTACAGAAAGATTCAATTCTTCCTTATAATGTTTCCTTCATTATTTCACTACATAAGCAAGAGCCTTTAAAGTTCTGCTCTTTGCATATAAAAAAAGTAATGGGTTCTGTCACTTCTGGTTGAACAAATTAGAAACTTATACAAAATTCTTGGCAATAGCAATATAGTATGCTTAAAAACTGGTGGAAACAGATAGGTTTTTAAGCGTATGTTTTATAAACATTATGAAATCACTTATCCAATAAGTTAATCCAGTAAAATAAACCACATTTTTCTTAAGTGTATTTTAGAATATGAAGAGGGCAAAAATGTATACAAGAACTAAATTATTCAATAGCCACT
Source organism: Ailuropoda melanoleuca (assembly GCF_002007445.2). Classification (NCBI taxonomy): domain Eukaryota; kingdom Metazoa; phylum Chordata; class Mammalia; order Carnivora; family Ursidae; genus Ailuropoda; species Ailuropoda melanoleuca. The sequence continues at coordinate 101,942,783 of NC_048227.1, read as the reverse complement.
TTTTTTTTTTTGCTATTGGTTAAGAAACCCTTCAACTGTTTTGAAGTAGACATTTGTCTGAAAATGTACATCAGAACTGGCTGTTTAAAGCTTTTCTTCACATTTATTTTTATGTTAATTTTTCTTTGTATTTTCTGGTCTTGACTTTGTTTCTCATGTACTCTTTGATAATAGGTATATGAAACTAAATCGGATATAACTGGAACCAGCTAAGTATCTTCCCTAAAGATTCATGTATGAACAAAGAAGCTAATATTCTAATTGGAAATGGACATCCAATCCAAAAGAGATTAAGATAATAGCACACTGGGGATTAGTAAATTGATATACACATACAGCTGTCTGGGTATAAATTGAACCTTTGGGTGAAGTTGAAAGGAGGTGAAATTTATCCCTATCATTGTCTTTCTTATCACCAGATGGCAGTGAACGTTAAAGACAGTCAATAAACCCTACCTATGTATTAGTTAACCAACGAAATCACCCTTCAGATGGTAATACCTTTTGTCAGTTCAAGTGCACAGATCTGTAGGACAGTGGCACCTAACCCTTCTTCCCTATGTCCTTCAGATCACAGTGTGTTGGTGGGTGTAATAAGCACTTATGGGTTTCTGTTCCTCTGCCTGAGTGCAACAAGGCTGGGGCTCTCTGCACATGAAGAAAACAAGTGGACAGAGGAAACAGTATGGATTGTAATCTTAACCAGCTTGGACTGAAATCCCACCTCCTCGTTGGGCAGGATATTTAAACACTCAGAGTCTCTCATTTGTAAAATGGAGAGAATGACACATGAATCTCAGTGGGTTGTGGGGACGAGTGGTCCCCTTGTCCATCCAACTGTGTCCATCAACCGTTACCCAAAATGGTAGTTGTAATTATCACTATGATTAGTAATTCACAAATGTGATTTGCTCAGGTGCTAGGTGCTGGTGATAAAAAGATGAATAAGACAGAATCATGGTACTCTAGAAGCTTCTAATCAAATTGGAGAAGAGAAACAGATCATTTTAATGCAATGTGGTAAGTAATCTCATAAAGTGCACACCCACAAGGAGTGTGAGAACTGGGACATCTGGAGTCATAAGACAAGAACCAACCGAAGACAAGATGCCCATGGCTATGGCGGGTGCTAGCGTCTCAGGAGAGAGAAGACCTAAGCTAGGACTGACCAACTGCTACCGTCACAGTGAACACAAAGGGCCTAGAGCTCAAAGTTGAGGTAATTTGTAGCATTGCAAGGGGGAGCACCATACCCTGGGAGGGAGGGTGTTTTAGGGTCAGGATTCTTTTTTTTTTTTTTTAAGATTTTATTTATTTATTTGACAGAGATAGAGACAGCCAGCGAGAGAGAGAACACAAGCAGGGGGAGTGGGAGAGGAAGAAGCAGGCTCATAGCAGAGCCTGATGTGGGGCTCAATCCCATAATGCCGGGATCACGCCCTGAGCCGAAGGCAGACGCTTACCCGCTGTGCCACCCAGGCGCCCCTAGGGTCAGGATTCTTATAGGAGGGACTCCTTCTAGTGTACTAGTCAAAAGATTCCATAAGGGAGGCAAGGATTGAGCTAAGTGTTTAAAATGTGGATTTCATTTCAAGAGATAGGGAAGGGAAATGGTGCCATTTACAGGGGATTGGTGGAATGGGCAAATTTACTAGGATAGAATCAGGACAAAGAAGTTGATTAGACAGTTAAGTTAGAAACAAACCGAGGGCTTCAGAGGGGAGGGGGGTGGGGGAATGGGATAGGCTGGTGATGGGTATTAAGGAATGGGATAGGCTGGTGATAGGTTGCATGGTGAACTGGGTGTTATACGCAAGTAATGAATCATGGAACTTTACATCAAAAACTAGGGATGTACTTTATGGTGACTAACATAATAAAAAATATTATAAAAGAAAAAAGAAAATTAAGTTAGCACAGGAATTTGAAGAACATTGAGTACCTGGCTAAGGCATTTGGCTTTTATTTCATGGGTTAAGGACAGGGGTGGAAGCCATTGGGGGTGGGATCCCAGCTACAAAGCTCTGCACAGAGAAGTGCACCTGTGCGGTGTGAATGCCAGAGGCAGGATCGTGACAGAGGCATGGAGAGGAAGGGACAGAACAGGAGATATTTTGAAAAAATGACCAAGAGACCCGGGTATCAGACTAGATGTGGAGGATCAAGGGCAGTGGGAGGTAGAGAGGTGTCTGAGATTTTTCAATGAGTGGTTATTAAAAGGGATGGTGCCTTCACCAGAAAATAGCGACATCGTGGGTGACTTGGTGATGAGACATTGATGCCCTTGGCTTTCACATTAAAGTCATGACAGGTCATCCAATGAGCTACAGTCAGAGTATGTTTGGAGGTGCAGGTATGGAGGTCAGGAAAGAGGCCTCGGCTTGAGGTTCAGGTCCTTGTAGGAGAGAAGGTGCCAGCAAAGGCCATCTCACCTCTGCATGCACGGTGTATGTGCCAACTTATTCACTCATTCACTCATTGATTCGCTCTTCATTCACTCATTGATTCATTTGCTTTTTATTTATCCATCCATTAGTTCCTTCACTCATCATATCCTTACTAGAATCCCTGCTCAGTGCCGGGTATCATAATGCTATGGATAAAAGGGTCCAGACACAATGTTGCCCCCAAAAGCTCACCGCTGGAAATCCCAGCTGTGGCTCGTAAGCATCTTGCCAGGTTCTCCATTTACTGCTGCCTCAGGTTCTTTTTCTGTAGCCAACAGCTGCCGATGCAAGATGTAGGATCAAAATGTTCAGGTTTGCTTCCCATGGAAGGGAATATGGAGTTACATTTTCTAAACATTCTAGGACATTTCTTTCTTTTAAATTTAAAACAGATAGAAAGGACATTTGCCAGGGCGGAAAAAGCTAGTTTTCCAGACAGCGATCATATTTGAGTTGGACTTCCAGGTAAGGGAAACCCAAAGGTATTATCTTCCTGGAAGTTATCTGCTGAAGACACACTGTCTTTGGGGCTGAATCCCTACCCCCCAGCCCCCCATAGGCAGGTGCGGTCCTGCTTTTCAGTGGGCTTTGGGGGAATGGGGCTTGGGAACTGGGCCCCACAGTGTGAACGTGTCTGTGAAAGGCTTTCTGGGTTCGGAGTCCGAACTCTGTCCCTGTGCTTGTTTTTGCACATGAATCTTCTCTTCGTGCATCTGGTCAATAGTTTATTCCCAAGAATGTGAAGTCATTGTTGGCCAGAGAACTTCAGCCCTTGGAATTTGGTCTTTAACTCCTGCGTGAGTGTCTGGTTGTCTGCATTCCTTATGTCCTCGGTGTCCCCGGGGTTTGTCTCCAAGCAGGGCAGGTGCCGGGAGACAGGACCATGGGTAGACCAGGTGACACGAGGAGGGACTTGCAGAGTTTTCTGCTGTGGTGTCGTGACTCATAAACACGACCTTAGTTTGTTTCATGTGTTGCCAGGGGTGCCTGCCGTGGTGGTTTGTCCTGCCTCTTTCAAGCTCTTATTTTCCCCCTTCCCCACAATTAGTCAGTTTTTGCTCCCTGGGAAGGGGCTGTATACTTTCCACTGAGCCGTCAGAATTATTTCTTGAGAGCTTTTGGAAGACCCCAAGTCCTTTGTGGCACTTGCTGGGGTCGGAGCTTTCAAACTCCAGGGGACACAAATCACATTGTATTCCTGAATTTTGCCCCCTTGGAGTGCACCTGCCCAGAATGCGAGGTGATCAGCTCCTCCTGCCGTCATGTGATCAGAGGGGGGAGAAGACCTCGCTCCACAGGGCGGGGCTGCAGGACCTCCTGAAGCACAGTCCCCACTTGTTAATGTGCGGAAGGAGCCCCTGGCTGGGGAGGAGTGTCTCTCCAACCCACTGGATGTCTCTTGGGCTCTGCGACTGGGACTTTCACCCGACACATGGTTGAACACATGTTGAACCACAGACGTGTGTGAGTCCCTGTGAGAGATGGGATGACGGAGCAGTTCAGATTATGCTCCAGTTACCTAGTGCTGTGTAACAAAGCAGCCCCAGCCTCGTGGCCTAGAACAAAAAGCATTTTAGAATGCTTATGGATTCCATGTGGCTGAAATTTAAATGTGGCACACTGCAGAGACTGGTCTCTGCTCCATGGGGTCTGAATGTCAGCTGGGAAGACCAGAATGTCTGAGGGCACTCAAGTAACTGGTGCTGGGGTCCTTCGGAGGCTTCTCCCCACACATGTCTGGTGCCTGAGTTAGTGCTGGGATGCCATGAAAACTGGGCTCAGGGGATTCCCCACCAGAGTGTCTCCAAGCATGGGGCTCCAGGGTGGTCGGGCTTGTGATTTGGAGGCTCAGAGCTCTAAGTGTGTAGGTTCTGGTAAATGAGTCCTTCTACACCTAGCCTTGGAGGCCACTTCCAGCATCTTCTATCAGTCAAGCAGTCACAGAGCTGCCACAGCCCCAGGGAGAGAGGCCTCACCTTCTGAGGAAAGAATGTCAAAGCATTTGAGGCCATGCATTAGAACTGCCATAGATCCCACCTAAAAGAACAATCTCTCAGTATTGGAGACATGGCAGGTACATAGGTGAGGAAAAAGGAGAAAGTCTTGCCACAGAGGGCAAATGGAGATTTTTCTGAAAAAAATTATTAACTTCTGGAGCACCTGAGTTCTGAGCTTCTTTGTCCCTCCCACTTCCAGGTAGAGGAGCAGTGAGGGCTCCAGGTGAGTGGTGGTGGGGCTGTGCCAACCCTGAGGCTGCCCAGAGTCTGGGTACAGGTGCTTACCTTGTCCTCTGAGCACAAGTTCAGACCTCCAGTCACATCAACCTGAGAACTGTGAAGAATGTTCATTGAAAACTTCCTACAGGGGTGCCTGGGTGGCTCAGTCCTTAAGCATCTGCCTTCAGCTCACTGCGTGATCCTGGCATTCTGGGATCGAGCCCCACATCAGGCTCCTCCACTGGGAGCCTGGTTCTTCCTCTCCCACTCCCCCTGCTTGTGTTCCCTCTCTCGCTGGCTGTCTCTATCTCTGTCAAATAAATAAATAAAATCTTTAAAAACAAAAACAAAAAATAAACAAAAAAGAACTTCCTACAGAAGCTCCATCTGGTCCCCCCAAAGGTCAGTATTCCCATGACTACTCTGATTCGGGGACAGGATCCTCTTAGCACCTCCCCTGGGGTGGTGTTGAATCGGACTTAATGCACTGCCACGGTTGATGGGCTTCTGTTCCGATGCTCCACCCTCGTCCCTGAGGATTCGCTTTGGCTCAAGAAGGGCATCTGGGGGGACTTGTGCTCAAAGTCCTGCACCTGACCTGTGGCCCTGGAGGAAGCTTATATTTGTTTGACCTTATATCTGAAACACCGTGGGGATTTTCAATTTCCAGTTTGGACTGCGTGCCTGTGAAGGGCATCCATCATCAGCTGGCTCCCCTCCACGAGCGCCGCTCGAGATGCATCACGGAAGGACTTGATCATCTGTGCAGGGTCATGGCTGTGAAAGAACTAAAGAAGAAACACCGGAGCTATTTTGGGTAGCATCTTTTTTTTTTTTTTTTGACTCCAATAATTTTTAGTTCCCTAAGATTTACCAGCTTCGTTTGGCTGTCTGGTCAGATGTGTATGCCACTGGAAAAGCATTTTACCTTTAGAAGGTCGGGCCCAGGAATGTCCTCAATGAGAGCAGCATGACTTAGAATGGAATCTTTGCTTCTTACTCACACTTGCAACTTGAGTCTCCCAGGAGAGGCAGCTGACCCGGGGCCGGAAAATATCCCAGGAAGACTATTCTGAGCTCTGCTCAAGCTGCTTCCAGGGCCTGAAGGCCCTTATCATCTTCTGGAGCTTTAAGTAACAGGCCTCCTGGGCACGAACCTTGACGCGTCCTGAAGGAAAGCCTTCTGCTGTTATCCTAAAGAGAGTTCATTTATATGTTGAGGGAAATCCAAGCTAAAGGGGTGGGGGCAAGCGAAGGGTGGTGAGGGGAGATGGAGCAGGGCCTGGGAGAAGACACGAGGATGAACACCAGACAGTGCCCGCTCAGCCCATTCCGTTACGAACGAAACACTTCACTGCGATCCATTCGGGGGGAAAGGGACAACTGTGCGGGTATCTCTGTACCCAGCAGCCCTTATAGAAACCCTGCTCACGGCCCTTAATTAACTCACCCCCTGCCTTTCTTTGTTCCCAGGCTCCCCTGCCCCAGGCACGTCCAGCGTGGGCCAATTAGACCCGTGGGCCTTTGGCAAAGCCAACTTCCTAATATGAAATGCCCCAGCTACAAATGACGAAGCCCTTTGAGAAAAGCCATCAGCATCTTCAAGCCAAAATGGCAATGAGATCCCGTCTTCACTTCTCCAGCCTGGTTTCCACACCCCTGGTGGTGCATATTACTTATTTACTGTAGTTTTGGTTGCAGCTTCATGCACCTTTGCAAGTCACAGACAGGGAAAGCCTCAACCTCGGGGTGTGACTTACCACCTGCACAAACCTCTGAGAGCACAGTTCACACACCCGAGGTAACGGCAGGTTCCAAAATTTAAAAAGAACTACAAGCGACTGGTTGAGCAACGGTGAACTAGATACTCTCTGGTTTCCATATAGAAGTTGATATTTCTGTCTTGGGCTCGGTTGTGTGTTGCCCAGGAGCAATAGCTCTGTATTTCTGCATTTCTGGGGTAGCCCGGTGCTAGGCTACGCCTGGAGAGCATGAGGAAGGGCCTCCGTACTGGCTGGGGGTGTGCAGAGCCACCTTGGGGATGGGTGGCAGGGCTCGCCCTGGCAAAGCAGCAGGTAGGCTGCGGAAATCATGGGGTTTTCATGGGCATGGACTGTCCTGAAAACTGAGGACTGCAGGGGGACCAGCTGCTCTGGCCAGCTTAGACTAGGGATGGAGGATGGGGAGAGCCCCGCCCACCGAGGTGAGAGGCGTGGCCATGTCTGCAGGCTGTCACCTCAATTGCTGCATTTAGGTCCAGCGGAGTGAGGCCCCAGGGAGCTTTGCAATCCTTGGACCGCCTCCCACCACCTGCCCCCCTTGAGGCGGCCTGGATTCCTCCTGAGTTTCTTTGTGTTTGGGTTTTGGCATCTGCCGTTGACAAACGGGACGCACCCTACTGCCTCCTGCGGCTGCTGATCTCGGTTTCTTTTTTTTTTTTCTTTTTTTTTTTTTAAATGATTTTTTATTATATTATGTTAGTCACCATACAGTACATGGGCTCAGTTTCTGAGTGTTTCCAACTCAAAAGGTGGAGGGGATTTTCTTTTAATCACATTTAAAAATATGAATTTAATAACTTCCCAGTTTAAAATTTTATTTTCTAAGGTCTCTGAGTAGCCTAGTCTGACAGAATGCCTAGAAAAATAAGGTACTTAATAGACCTCAATTAATTGGCATCCCATGAGTTTTCTGCTTTCAGACATTCTCACTGTTCTCCAGAGGGGACAGGACATTACCCAGTTCCTCGGAGTACAAGGCCTTTTCCTCTCAGGAGACGACAATTCTGGAAAGCCAGGGGCCAGGTCTGACTCACCTGCACCTTCTCATTGTCTAGCTGAGCCCCAGGCCCACCGAGGACAACGAGCTTGTTAAATAATGGGAGTGGAGGTGTCACCTTCAGCCCTATGCCACTGGCTTGGATATAGGCTGTTTCTGGAGGAGGTTCTGATGACATCAGGAGGACACCAGAAGCCATAAAGACCCTGGGGTGTCTGGCGTTGTACGAAGTACGCAGGTTTGGGGCTCTGTGGAAGGTTGTTTCCATGGTGGCCACCAACATCCTGGCCTGTCCTGAGGCCCTTTTGACATATGACTTTGTCTCTCCTCTCCCCCCAAGGTGGAGTCCACGACCCTTCCCCTGGAATCGGGGATGGCCTTTGGTACTGCACTGACCAACAGAGGAGAGGAAGCCATGTTAGCTTACACTGAAAGCCAGCTAGGTTTTAGCCTCCCTTTGGTTTCCATTTTCTCTCTCTTGGAGCCCTGAGGTGCCCCAAAATGTCCCTCTATTCTGTTGAAGAAACCACATGAGGCAGAGAGACCCTGGAGAATGAGACTCCATGAGAGAAGAGAGGCCATTGAGAACGAAGGTCCACGAGCAGAGCCGGCCCGGCTGAGGACAGACATGCTTGAGACCATCTCGGATCTCCCAGATGAGCCCACAGCCACCTGCCAGAAGCCATGCAAACCCGTGGGACAGAGTCAAGCCTTCTCGCTGAGCCCCGCCTTGCCAACCCGGGAACGGTGGGCAAACAAAATGGTTTTTGTTTCAAGCCACCAAATTTGGGGCTACTTTGTTACACAGCAATAGATAACATATACACTGACCTAAATTCTAATGTCACCTCTGCACTTGCTAATTGTGTGACTGTGGGCATATATATCTATATATCTATATACCTATATCTATATCTATCTATATATATATATTTTGGTCCTTTCCTTCATATGTAAAATGAGAAGAATAATACCTACCCCACTAAACTACGTAGCACTGGTGTTCCGGAGCCCCTTGCCAGCCACACCCCCTTATTTGGAATCCCGCACAGGCCAGGTAGGGGCCTGGGTGGCCACAAATAGACCAGTGTTGCCCTCACCCTCTTGTGTACTGGGCTGGATCGGGAGCAGGCACCGAACCCTGGGGGACCGACTATTCCACAGGCTCCGTGAGCCTGCTCCATTCTCTCCTGAGATGGGGAAGCAAGAAGCCCAGAAACTGCAGTTTGCAATTAGTGGACCGTGAAGGCCAGGGTCAGAGCTGCAAGGTGCCGGTCACGCGGGAGCTGAAGCTAAGAGGGAGCTTGAGCCGCTAGCAGGCAGAGGAAGCTGGCTCACGCAGTGGGCGTGCAGAAGGAAGGCCGGAGGAGAGGACTGGTGGCTTCAGTGCTGGCGTGCACGTTCCCATCAGTGCGGCTGGGTTTCCTGTCCTTGGTGCTCTGGGCTCCCCGGCGACCGCTTTCCTCAGGCCGTGTGCCTCGGCTGTTGCCAACAGCCCTGATCTCGTGTGAAAATGTATGTGAACACCAGACACACAGAGGGTGTTCGGGACCTGGTAATTATGTATTAATAACGTTCAAATCTTCAAGGCAGAATTGTGTTTCTATTTTTTTTTATAAGTCATGGAAGAAGGGAACATTTATCAACTTTTCTATCAAAATCTGTACTCTGCCTTTTCATTAGGTGTGATGGGCATTAACCTGGTGCCCTGAGGCCCAGGGCAGACAGTAAACTCTTTCTAAACTTCATGTGGAAGCCCAAGGGGGTTTCTCCCATGAAGTCACAGCTCTGGGAAGTGGGGGGGAGTCAGGTCTGCCCCTGCTGTGGGCTATATCCCCTGCCCCTTGGGGTCCCCGCTCAGGAAGGGGGAAAAAGGTCCACGTGTGAGCATCTCTGGTTCCTGGTGCTTTCTGTGAATGGATCACCCAGAACAGGGTTTTCCAGATTTGCAGGCTCAGATGGGATGCTTCATAGGTTGGCTGCGGGGCAAGAATTCTCAACCTCTGGAAAAGAAGGACTTGTAATCCTGGATAATATTTTCCTAAGAGTAATAAATTGTGCATCCTCGTTGGTGTGAACCCTTGAGCACTGTGGCCTCGGGCAAATCCCTGAACCTCTCCGTGTCAGCCCCCCCACCTGCGGAGTCGGGCCGCGGTGCCCCTGCCTCACGGAGCTGCTGGAGAGTTAGACCAGCGATACAGCCGAAGTGCTCGGCAGGGGCCTGGCCCAGGCTTGGCGGGTGCCTCGCTACTGGCCGCTCCCCTTTCTCTTGGGACCACCGAGGTGGCCTGGCCTCTTTTCTCCGCTCCATTTTCGGGACCCAACATTGGGCTTGGGCTAAAATTTACTTTTACCTACTTTAAAATTCAAGCCTGCTTTCATGTTCATCCATGGCTCCTGGGTTCAGTGACCCACTTTCCAGGCAGCGCCCCTGCAGGCCCCTTCCCCTGCTGCCCACCCTGGGGGGACTCGGGGCACCCTTCACATTCGGTCATCTCTGCTTTGAAGCTGAGACCCAGACACCCCCAGCAGGCACCGTCCTTTGACTTCTTACTAGGGGAGAAGATGAGCTTTGCAGAGTCATTCGTTTCTTGCCAAATTCTTCTTTTTATGTGGTTCTGGTCAGGGTTAAGAAAAAAAGAAGTGAATGCCCTGGAAAGGAACCCTTCTTTGTGTTCTGTCTAAGCATGAGCTCATTAGTCTTGTCCTCCAATCAAGTGAGACTTTCAGTAAGGAAGACATGCGATGAAACATCGGGCCTGGGGAAATCCTATGTCCCAGGCCCTGACCCCTCCCCAGGCTCTGTAGCACATCTGTCTCTTAGCTCCACACCAGATTCCGAACCTGCTTCTGCTCTTTACTTCCCCCTCTATCAAAACATGTTCCCAGGAAAGGCTTTTAGGAATCTATTTCTATTCAACTATAAGCTCTCATTACTGATGTTACATTGATGAGTATTACAATAGGGGAATAAAACTTGAAGTCAAAGGAATAAATCTCTAACTGTAGAATGTTGATCATCAGGGGCAAACTGATGTTGTTGGAGGGTGAGGTGAGGGTGACAGGGTCTCACCACTAGAGACTCTTCTCTTACCATGTACATTGAGGACTAACTCCACCTTCTGGGGAAGCCTGCCCCGGAACTAACCAGCAAACACGGAGAGCCTGCACAGTGTTCAGCCAGCTGAAATATGGTGGGAGGTGAAGTTTGTGACCTTGCCGTGCTCCCTTACCCATGATCCTGCCTCTGGGAGCCCCCATTTGTACCACGTGGCACTTTCCCTTGCCAGGTGCTCAGGATGAGGTCCCATTTGCCTGCTTCTCCTTTTCATCTCCTCTCCCCAATGTGCCCATCTCCACTCTGAGCCCAACACTTCTGCAGTGGGCTATGTCAGGGTCAGACCCACCGTGGAACCTGTATTTGTTGGGCCCCACTTCCCTGGCTGGGAAGCACCTGTGTGTCTGCCATCGATGTCACCCGGTCCCCTGATCTCTGGTGGGACTTGCAAAGTAGGGAAGGGCTGGCTGTGGGCAAGTTTTGGGGAACTATTGCAAATGAGCAGAATCAAGGTAATGAAGGTGTCAGGGTCCCATCTGTGATGGATGTAAAGAAATGAGTGTTCCCTATCTTTGCCTCCGATTTTTATATGTTGATCAGTCATGCATTGTTTTCATGTTGATTTGAAGCTTGGTTACAGGTGGGGATGATTCAAGACACTTTCCTGTTGTGTATCAGCCTTTCCCATAGTAGGGAATAAAAGAGGAAAGGTAAATTGCTCAGTTGTGGCATTTTTTTTAAAAAAAGATTTTATTTATTTATTCGACAGAGATAGAGACAGCCAGCGAGAGAGGGAACACAAGCAGGGGGGTGGGAGAGGAAGAAGCAAGGCTCATAGTGGAGGAGCCTAATGTGGGGCTCGATCCCATAACGCTGGGATCACGCCCTGAGCCAAAGGCAGACACTTAACCGCTGTGCCACCCAGGCGCCCCTCAGTTGTGGCATTTTAATTGAGAGGTTTAGGAGAAGTATCTGGATTATTTATGAAGTTCGATTTTCTGTGTTCTTCACCCCCTCAGAATCATGACAGTTTTGCGGGGCTGTGTGGTTACAGAACCGAAGAATGGCAGGGACATAAAGAGGCCCAGGAGCCCATCGAATCCAGTTCCTTCATTTGAAACAGACCAGGGGTCCTCTTTCAAGGCTCCTGCCACCTGGCACGGCGTCCACCCGCTCCTTGCACTAGACTGCGACCCACCTGATCACGTGTGATGCGTGTTTCCTCAGAGTCTGGCACTGTGCCTGGCACGTGGAAGGTATTTAAAAAGTGTTTGTCGAACGAATGAACCAGTTATGGCCAAACTCACATGCTAATCTGCAGCAGAGATCAAAGCGGAGGCCAAATCATCTCCTTCCAAGCACAGTGTTCCATCCATTATGCACATGGCCTCAGTAATAGTTCATTTGATTCAACTTTGAAAGTGCTCTGGGGTTAAGCTTTATGAGATTGTTTCTAACCACCTTCCAGAAGAGCAGAGGTGGTCTTCAGAATAGGGTTTGTGAAGCACCATGAGTCACCGACACCCTCAGAATAGCTTTGGCCTGATGGAAAGACCCGGGTTCGAGGCCTGTCTCTGCCATTTCCTTAGCTGGTTGCCTCGGGGCAAATCACTTAATCTTGATGAGCCTCAGTTTTTTTTTTCTCCTGGAAGATGGGGCAGCGGTTCTGACCCTGCGGGTCTCACAGGGTTGCTGTGCAGTGCAAGCGTGGCCAAGAATCCGACAGCCGGTCGGAAGCAGCCGTGCCCGGCCGCACAAAGGATTAGAGCTTCAAGGGGCTGGGTGCGGGGCGGGGCGCTCAGGACCACGCTGGCCTCAACATGGAAGTGGTCCTCTGTCCTCACCCCACCTTGAGAGGCTTTCTGCTGTGCAGGTGAGGTGGCGTCCAGGTGGTCGCCGCGATGTATGTGTATTGCTTGGGGGAGATGGAGGACCTGGGAACTCCCAGGTAGCTGGGGAGTCAGGCGAGAGAGAAGGGAAGCTCGCCCGGGTGGGGCGGCAGCTTGTTGGCAGTGGAGCGTGTGGGAGGGTGCAGTGGACAAAGCCGGCCTCGCTCATGACCTTGGCAAAGGAGAAGGAGAGCTCAGGCCAGGCCTCAAGGCTTGTGTAGCTCCCTCCCCCTGTGCAGGTGCGGCACAAGCTGTGTGGGTAAACGCCGGTAAAACACGGCTCACCGGCAAAGCAGTCACGCGTTCGGAATAAGTGTATCCAGCAAAAAATTAAAAATGGGAGTAGGTTTTTGTGACTCAAAAATTCTATATCATGTTAAAATAATAGACCAATTTAGTCAATAGGATTAGGGGAAAAAAAAAAAAGGAAGTAGGCCAGCCTGCTGTTTGAAGTCATACAGACCACACAATGGACCGTTGTCTGAACACTGAACGTTTTAGCTGGTTCCTTTGTTGGGTTGTTGGCATCGCGTGTGCCTGAGTGAGGAAAGCTGCTCAGAGATCTCCCAGAGCCGTCGACAGCAGAGCCGCGGAGCAGATTCCTCGGATGGTTGAGCATCGAGCTGTTGAAAACGAGCCGTGGGGGTCAGGGAGTGCAGACGCGGACGCAGCGGCATCTTCCCCGGGCACGCGGCCGCATCACGGGTCCCGGCAGGCTGCACGTTTAGAGGAGAAACACTGCCTTACGATCTGTAGCCATCGACAGGTGATTATCTGAAGTTGGCCATGCGTCAGAGTCAGAGGGTGGAGGGAATTCATTTTAATAAGCTTTCAATGCATTTATTTAGAAAGAGAAGAAAGGTTCACAGCAGAAATGCTCTAATTAAGGTATCGGCCAATCTGGGGGAATGAAAGGAAGTCTTCAAAACAACAATCGTACATACACTCAGTAGGTGTTTTACATTCCAACTGTGAATTTAATTAATTAATTAATTTATTTATTTTTAAAGATTTTATTTATTTATTTGACAGTNTTCAAAACAACAATCGTACATACACTCAGTAGGTGTTTTACATTCCAACTGTGAATTTAATTAATTAATTAATTTATTTATTTTTAAAGATTTTATTTATTTATTTGACAGTGAGAGAGCCAGCCAGCGAGAGAGGGAACACAAGCAGGGGGAGTGGGAGAGGAAGAAGCAGGCTCTCAGCAGAGGAGCCTGATGTGGGGCTCGATCCCAGAACGCGGGGATCACGCCCTGAGCCGAAGGCAGACGCTTAACGACTGAGCCACCCAGGCACCCCCCAGCTGTGAATTTATAATAATAAATCTCCTATTTCTTCGCTAGATGTTCCCCCAACTAGAAAACAATATACAGCTGGCCTCTAATAGGAGAGGGTCAATAATACTTTGGCAAAAGCATGAAAATACTGAGTTATCAACTATTTTAAGAGAAATACAGCTTTATTATTTTAGACACTTTGCCTTCCTGTACTAAATTCTTACTGGAATTTAATAATACTGCAATAGGATGAGGATAGGCAAGAACTTTTATAATCTCCAAAGTGCCAGCCGAGCAGATTCTCAGAGCTATTAGTAACGAGCACCTTGCCCCTCAACAACTTTAAAACTGTTTGTGTGTGTCCCTAAAAATAGGTAATTGGCTTTCACCTTTGTTTATACTGTTAATCTGTTTCTCATCAGCACAAAGAAAATTCAGCCTAATGTATTGGGTTGCTGCGAAATTGGCTTCTCTCGTTACTGAGGTGTATGTCTTCTTTTTAAAAGTAAGCTTTTGTGTTTTGTTTTGGCTAAAAAATATGTTTTCTGCAAAATTTAAGTCATATGATAACTTAATTATAGAAATATAGACATAAAAACATCAAAGTAGACAGAAAACAGTGACCTTTTCCCTTCCTTCCCTGTCCTTCATTTAATACCCTCAACACAGAGAAGGAAGGGATCGTTCCGTCCCTCCCCACTGTCAGTGTCCCTCTTTTCTATCAGTAACACTAGGTTTACTCTGCCAACCATGGGGCTCTCAGCTTGGGACTGCGTTTTGATTGATTTAAGCTCATCAGTGTATGTGGTAAATTTTATTTTCCAAAGGTGGCTGTTCTCCTAGATGTTCTTGTAGAACCTTGCCCCCCTTCCATCGAGAGGTCGAGTCTATGCACCCTTCTCTTAAACCTGGTTGGGTTTTTATGTTTCAATCAGTGTAGGGTGAAGTGACACTATGTGATTTCTGAGGCCAGGCCATAGAAATGACAAACACCTTATTTTCCTGGGACATTGATGCATAAGCAGTCTGACCATCTTGAGAGCTCCTTGGTGTGGGGAAACCCAAAATGGTCCAGAAGAGAGGCCCCAAGACCACGCCAAGAGAGAAGTATGCTCTGCTAGCTCCCAGCACCAACTTCCTCTGTCCCCTGCCCAGTGTTCTAGCTTCTAGTATATCTGACTACAAGTCCACAGTGGGCCCCAAGCCAGAGTCACCCAGCTGACCTTACCCAAATGCCTAACCCACAGAAACCATGAGAATAATGAGACGATTGTTGTTTTAGTCCCCAAATTTTGGAGGGATTTGTTCCATAACAACAGATAACCAGAACAGTCTATCTCATCTCTTTGGCCATAGTGACTGTTTCGGGATGGACACGTGATCGGTCCTGTCTAATCAGTGTAAGTGTTAAGCTGTTTGCTAGGAATGATGGAACACAGACTTTCTCTTCTTCTCTGAGCTTGGGGATGTGAGCACACAGGCTCCGTCAGATGCTCTGGCCATCTGGTTGTAGCAAGGAGAGGCAGGCTGAGGGGGAAACCGACACACGACAGAAGCAGAGCAGAGAGATCACAGTGACATCATTGGGCCCTGAAGCTAGCAATCAGCCCTGGGAATCACCGGCTGTAAAAAAAGTTCAGAATTGCAAGTCACCGTACAGATTACAGAATTAGATCCCTGCATGATACTTGAATCTTTCCTGTTTTGTTCCCGATCCATGACCCGTCGGACATTAAGCAACTTGCAAAGGCAGAGAACTCACTGCCATCTGGAGCAGCCATTCTGCCTCCAAGCAGCTTTCCTGCCGCATCAAGTCTGTCTCTCTGTAATGGTTTTCACTAGGCCAACTGGAATGTCTAAGAACCCTGTGTGTAAGAAGAGTAAGGCCCAGCAATTTCCTTTTTCCATTTTTATTTTTCCAGTTTTATTGAGACATAATTGAGATAAAATTGACATATCATTGTATAAGCTTAAGGTAGACAGCATAATGGTTTGACTTAATGTATTGTGAAATGATTATCACACTGAGTTCAGGGAACAGCCATCATCCCATATAGATACACTAAGAAGAAAAAGAAAAAAAAAAAGAAAAAAAATTTTCCTTGTAATGAGGACTCATAGGATTCACACACACACACTCTCTTTTTTTTTTAGAGAAAGAGAAAGAACACATGTGCATGAATGGGGTGGGGGAGGGGTAGAGGGAGAGGGAGAGAGAAAAATCTTTTTTTTTTAATGATTTTTTTTATTATATTATGTTAATCACCATACAGTACATCCCCGGATTCCGATGTAAAGTTCGAATGCTTCATTAGTTGCGTATAACACCCAGTGCACCATGCAATACGTGCCCTCCTTACTACCCATCACCAGTCTATCCCATTCCCCCACCCCCTCCCCTCTGAAGTCTGAGAGAGAAAAATCTTAACCAGGCTCCACATTCAGCGCGGAGCCTTTTGAGGGGCTTGATCTCAAGACCTTGAGATCATGACCTGAGCAGAAACCAAGAGACGGACACTTGACCAACTGAGCCACCCGGGTGCCCCGGGATTCACTCTCTTAAAAGCCTTTCATGTATTATCATTAAACAATATTAGCTGTAGTCATCTTGTAATTTACATCCCCAGTGCTTATTTGTCTTATGACTGGAAGTTTGTACCTTTTGACTACCTCCCCCCAACTCCCCCTCCACACACAGCAATGTCCTTAGGAAAGAATTTGTGATGTTCCAACTGCCACAATGTAGAAATGTGGGCTGGCTGCTGTAATAGTCAGCTGCTTGCAGACTGGTTGAACACTTTCTATCTAAAGAACGCTGATTCATTGATCAAACTAAATCAGGGTCAGGTAGGAGGAGCTGCTAGTCCTTGGTCTCCTTCTCCTGCTAAGTGTGAAACCAGGGACTTGGATAGGCCACTGAGATCATAATAAACAAGCCTACATGGGGGCATGACGCTGGGAGGGACAACTCCATACACTGGATGAGAAATCAGGCTCCTAAAAGATAGTGATATTCTAAAAAATTCCTGAATCCAGGACGATACATTTTTAAAGTGATAAGCATAACATTCTGCCCTTTCGTCTTCTCAAAATCAGCCGTGTAAGTATGAAAGAAAGGAAAGTGAGTGAGTCTGGAGGTAGCCCAGGCAAAGATGTAGACATTTTACTTGTCAAAAAGACTTGATGCGAGACAAAGGGTTATGTATCGATCGGAGAAGTTCGTGTGATCCTAGGTTGTATCAGCAGAAGCACGGCATCCAAGATAAGGCTGTGAATCCTCTGTCCTCTCTGCTGGTTGGACTTGTTCTGCAACACAGCGCTGGCTTTGTGGACGCCCTGTGTGTGTCGGGCCAGCGCATACCTAGAAGCAATGGGGCTGCTGGTGTGAGAACTTGAAACCTTATCATAAGAGAGATGGTTAAAGGCTATGGATGTTTGCCTGGAAAAGACTCTATACAATATCTGGGCTTCTGGAAAGTCTGATAAAGTCACCATTTTATCCTAATAAGCAAAGCACCCTGGGGAGCGATTCGCAATGCCTGCCAAGCGAGAACTTTAAAGCTCAGGCTTTTCAAATGCATCTGCTGGACTCTGCAGCTGTTCCTCTGCCTTCATAGGCAGGGCTGGGAGATTTCTGGGGACGCTGAGGGGAACGCCATGACCATTCCCCAGACACATCGCAGCAGCTTAATAATTAGCAAAATGTTCGGGTTTCTGGGTCTGTTGGAGGTGCATACATCCTGTGCTGAGAATGCCTGATGGGGACGATAGGAGGCCAACTGGATTAATCTTGCACGGGTCATATCATCGGAAAGCTCACAGCCCTGGTTATACGAGGTCATTGTATCGCATTCCTTGGAATATCCCTTCATTTCCTTCTGCCTGTTTTCTCTGTTCCTCAGGAGCACATGTCATAAAGTTGCTGCTTGAAGTCGCTAAGAGTGAAGGGGCTTCTCTCGGTGGGTTTATTTCACTTTCCCACCTTCAGAGCAAAAGGCCATTTAAAGCCTTTTCTTTCCCACCAATTTCCCTTCCTCTACTCCTTAATACTTATTTTTTTTTCATTTCCTGCTGTTTTCTTCTCTCCCACCTCTCCTTCCTCAATAAGCAAAAAAAGCAGGGACGTGGTGGCAACAGCGTTCGAGGCTGAGGAACGTGACCAGAGGAAGCTGGGATCCCCGGAGGCTCTTCATGTTCCTTCGCTGACTTCTGACCCCTCCTGCACTCTGCCCTCTGCTAGTCCCCATCTTCACCCCAGAATTCTGGAGTTTCTGAGAAACTCAAATAGAAGCTTCTATGCAGTGGCCACACTGCTTGGTCATGTGAGAGATTGGGGGGTTTCCAGATGGTGGTTACTCATGTTGGTCTTTTTATGAAAAAGTTCTGAGCTTTGGTAAAATATGCTATGATTTTAATGAAGATTATCCGTGACCTTGAATTGTACCTTGGTTTAATCAATTGTGTGCCTTGTCTGTATACAAATGGATTCTAGATTTCCGATAGGCCCAGGCCTCATGCTACATTACCTTCGTGCCTTTCACAGGAAATTGTAACGTGGCTGCTTTCACTGTCTTTGCTCTGTGTAAACTATTGGCATGTGCTTCTCACATAAGAAATGAGAATACCAGGGTATAACCGAAGGAAATGAAACCAGGACTGCAAAGAAATCATTGCAGCCTCATGTTCGGTGGGGCATTATCCACCATAACCAAGACTTGAAAATGGCCTGAGTATTGTCAACAGATGCATGGATAGAGAAGGGGTGTGTGTGTGTGTGTGTGTGTGTGTGTGTGTAATGGAATACTATTAAGCCACAAAAAAGAAGAAAATGCTGCCATGTGTGACAACATGGATGGGCCCTGAAGGCATTATGTTAAGTAAGTCAGGGAAAGACAAATACTGTTTGACACCACTTTTATGTGGTGTCTGAATAAATTGAACTCATAGAAACAGAGAGTAGAGCACTGCTTTCCAGGAGCTGGGAGGGGCGGGGGGAATGAGAGGTTGGTCAAAGAGTACAGCCTTCCATTTATAAGGCGAATGTGTTCTGGGCTCTCATGTACAGCATGGTAGTTATGGTTCATCATTCTGTCAGGGGCGCCTGGGTGGCGCAGTCAGTTAAGCATCCAACTCTTGATTTTGGCTCAGGTCACGATCTCAGGGTCATGAGATCAAGCCCCGCGTCAGGCTCCACACCGGGCATGGAGCCTGCTTCAGATTCTCTCTTTGCTCCTCCCCACCCCCCTCAACCCAGGTCGCATGCTCTTTGTCTTTCCAAAAAAAAAAAAAATACTGTTAATGATACAGTTAATAACTACTGAATGGAATAGGTCTTAAATGTTCTCAGTATACAAAAGAAATGGTAATTATGTGATGTGATGGCCTTGTTGGCTAATGCTATCGTGGTAATCGTTTTACAGCTAGAAGTGTATCAAACCAGCACACTGTGCACCTCAAGTCCATACGTTATGTATCGATTATGTCTCAATAAAGCTGGAACAAAAAAAGATGACCCCAGGGGCACTTGGGTGGTTTAGTCATTGAGCGTCTGCCTTCGGCTCAGGGCATGATCCCAGTGTTCTGGGATCGAGCCCCACATCGGGCTCGTCCACTGGGAGCCTGCTTCTTCCTCTCCCACTCCCCCTGCTTGTGTTCCCTCTCTCGCTGGCTGTCTTTCTCTCTATCAAATAAATAAGTAAAATCTTAAAAAAAAAAAAAAGATGACCCCAGATGATCAGCCCCTGGATAACTGAGGGTTACCTAACGATCTTACGAACAGGAACACAGACTGTGAGGTCAGCTACCAGGCTGGAGAGGAATTTCTGTGTCACCAGCTACCAGGTATGTGACCCTAGGCAAGTTCTGGGGGCTCTCCAGGTCTTGGTTTTCCCACATAGAAGATAGAAATCATAATATATAATGAGCTTTAATGAGGGTTAGGTGAGATAATTTATGTAAAGCACTTAGCCCAGTGCCTGGCCCATACTCAAAAAAAGTTATCATCATTTGAGCGAATGTGGTCCTTACGTATATTTTGGGAGTCTCAAGAATTTTTAGCAGGAAGCACAATTTGTATTTGACCCAGTGTGTATTGATGCCAGTCCTTCCTCTGTAACTTTCTGATACAATGCAGAGGGAATACAAATTCAACGCAAGAAGTGAAGCTTCTTGCTTTGTCGAAGATTAGCTGACCGTAGAGTTGAGGGTCCATTTCTGTGTTCTCTATTCTGTTCCATTGATCTATGGGTCTGTTTTTGTGCCAGTACCATCCTGTCTTGATGATGACAGCTTTGTAATAGAGCTTGAAGTCTGGTATTGTGATGCCTTCAGTTTTGGTTTCCTTTTTCAACATTCCTTTGGCTATCCGGGGTCTTTGCTGGTTCCATACAAATTTTAGAATTGTTTGTTCCTGTTCTGTGAAAAATGTTGGTGGTATTTTGATAGGGTTGCATTGAATGTGTAGATTGCTTTGGGCAGCATAGACATTTTGACAATATTTGTTCTTCTAATCCATTAGCATGGAATGTTTTTCCATTTCTTTGTGTCATCTTCAATTTCTTTCATATGTACTCAGCAGTTTTCAGAGAACAGATCTTTTACCTCTTTGGTTAGGTTTATTCCTAAGTATCTTATGGTTTTTGGTGCAATTCTAAATGGGACCAATTCCTCTTTCTGCGGCTTCATTGTCAGTGTATAGAAATGCAGCAGACTTCTCTGTGTTGACTTTATATCCTGCAACTTGGCTGAATTCCTGTAGCAGTTCTAGCAATTTTTGATGGAAGCTTTTGGGTTTTCTTTCTTTTATTTTCTTTTTAAGATTTTATTTATTTGAAAGAGAGAAAGAGCACACACGGGGGGCAGGATGGTGGCCAGAGGGAGAAGCAGACCCCCGCTGAGCAGGGAGCCAATGCAGGGCTCAATCCCAGGACCCTGGGATCATGATCTGAGCTGAAGGCCAATGCTTAACTGACTGAGCCACCCTGGCGCCCCTCGATTAGCTATTATCTTGTTGAGAATTTTTGTATCTATGTTCATTAGGGTTATTTAACTGAGGGTTGCTGGAGGGGAGGTGGGTGGGGAGATGGAGTAATTGGGGATGGGCATTAAGGAGGGCACTTGATGGAATGAGTGCTGGCTGATATATGCAACTGATGAATCATTAAATTCTACCCCTGAAACTGTAATACACTATATGTTAACTAACTTGAATTTGAATTTTAAAAAAAGTGAAACCTCATGGAGAGCCTCCAAAAAAACAATTTTCATGAATATCTTTCATAAAATGACTGAGTTTACTCAGTTTATTTATTGCCGACTTCTGGATTTTCTTCATGTGCTGTTGACTAGATGAGCATGTTCCAATTTGTATGGTTGTTTTAAATACTGTTCAGCCCTGATTTCATTTATTAATATCAGGTGTCCCTAAGCTGCCTTAAGCAAATAAAGTATTCATTCCTTCCAGTCTCCCATATTAAGCCTAATACATCCCATATTCAAGGTTCATTTTCTTGCCGACATGAGCATACCCAGTTCTTCTGCTGGGCAAGAACCTAGGGTAAGAGAAGTCAGTGGACAGCAGTGGGCTCACAGTGGCTGTGCTCCTGGGATCCAGAGCCTTCTCTGATGGTAATTCATGGTGTGTACAGAAGTTTCTATATCTGCAGCAAAGAATCCAAGACAGTCTTTTGCATGAAGAGGAACATGTAAAAACCTCAATCGTGCGAAAAAGGAGTGAGCTCTAGCAAGAGTTTGGGTGGAGAACGTGCTGTCCCTCTGTCTGTAACCTGTAGAAACACCCCTGGCCTCTAGAACAGGCTCAGAAAGGGCCCTGTCTGGCCTGTGGCAACACTGGCTCCATTGGAAATAAAACCCACATGGAGAAACGTACAGAGGAAACTATTCGGGAGAGGGAACTGGGTGTGTTTCAGACATTAAGTCTGCACAGAAAAATCTCTAGGCTTTTTTTTTTTTTTAAAGAAAAACAAGCCCCTGGAAACAAACTTTTTGAGACATCATTTATGCAGGAAATCTTCCCAGAAGGGAAAAAAAGAAACAGAGCTAAGAAGCCATTCAAATTTTAATACCCGTTCTCCCATACTAGGGACAGAAATGAAGACAGCAGTTGAAAAACAGGAAAGTTCTCTGAAGCTCAGATAGAGGAAATAACCTTGCTCAGCAGAAAGCTCCATGCTAAGTGATGTGGGCTTTTCTCCATGTGTGTAGACACGTGCTCTGGGTATTTGCATCTCCTTGAGCCTGGTAAGCGAAGGCGGGGGCACCACCGTGCTGCTTACCGTCCTGCTCACAGTCCCTCTTCTTCTCTTTCACTACATATGCTCTCGCATCTCCTGTCAGAGTGAACACAGAATAAACTTGCAAAGGGTCACGCTAGGCCCCTAGACCCTGGAGCAGCTCGTGGGGCCCCCGGGCTCCATGCCGTTCCCTACGCTGCTCGCCAGCAGAGCCAAGACCCAGAGGCGTCGGCAGGCTGTGTCTGAGCCTGAGATGTTTCGCTGGACCCTGGTGAGTGTCTCAACTTCTCTGTGCTGATGCTTTCCTATTTATTAAATAAAGCCTCCAACGGTACCCTCTTTGTAGAGGGGTTGTAAGAATCAACTGGATGAATAAAAGCAGTCTCTGCAACCTTATTTTCATTATCGGATGTTTTGCTTCCTAATTGGTGTGTAGGGAGGCTCAGTTTACAAGGGGGCAAGGTTTATTTCGCCCTGTCCCGTCCCCCCACTGGCGCCCGAGAATCAGCCATCTTCAGGACCCACTGCAGGGAAGACAGGGGGACATGTTTCTACCCTGAAGTGACACACCGAGAAGCACTCAATGAGCACAGCAAGTCCCAGGGCCTGGTCGGTGTGAGGGGAAGAGGGAACATGTGCATGTGTGTGGCCGTAACTGTCGGGCCACAGGGGGATTTAAATGGACTGTCGTGGCAGTTGTGCCTCCTGTAATCGTTGGCCTGGTGGCCATGGTGCTGTGGCTCATGCTGACTCCTGCGGCTGCCCCTGCTTCTGTCACCGTCCACTGTGGAGGCCAGGCCGACACGACCACCTGCCTCTGGACACCGTAGGGGAGATCTCCAAGGCTCATCCTCTGCGCTCCATTCCTTCGGGGTCCTGGCTGACTCTTCTTGTTCCTAAGCCCAGCACCTGAGTTCCCTGCGATCTTAAGGCCAAACCTCCGGAATTAGCATAGTGACAGGTGCACGTCACGATATTGTGCCGGAAGTGAAGCTTCCCAACACATTGGGACATAAGGACAAATGTAACCATTATCCTCACATGTGCTGGAACATTTTATTTTATTTATTTAATTTATTTTAAGATTTTATGTATTTCTTTGTCAGAGAGAAAGAGAGCACGGGGGGGGGGAGCGGCAGGCAGAGGGAGAGGGAGAAGCAGACTCCCCGCTGAGCAAGGAGCCTGATGAGGGACTTGATCTCAGGACCCTGGGATCATGACCTGAGCCGAAGGCAGTTGCTTAACCAACAGCCACCCAGGCGTCCCTGCTGGAACATTTTAAAAGAAGTGGCCAATTCTTTTGGTCAAAACTGATTAAAGAGATGTGTGTGTGTGTGTGTGGATATGTGTGTATGTGCATGGGTATGTGTATGTGTGTTGTGTGCGTGTGTACGAGTGGTGTGTGTGGATATATGTGAATATGTGTGCACATGCGTTTGTGCGTGTGTGTGCACGTGTGCATGTGTATGTAAAGTCACGCATTCAAAATGCGCTCTCCCTCCCCAAGGCTGTGCTTGCATGGCTGCCTCTCAGGACGTTGGGAAGAGCCTGAACCCATCACCGTCACCTTGGGGAGGAGCTCGTTGAAGGCAGTTTCCTGGGCTCTCCCCTCCCCGCTGCTCTGGAATCTCTGAAGTGAGCCCAGATATTTGAAATTTAATGAACAGTCCAAGGGATTCCTTTTGCAAAGTGAAGTCTAGAACCATTGGCTCTAACAGGCCCAAATAGTTGAGTGAGAGCATTAAATTAAATTGTTTGATATGTCACACAGAGAAAACAATTCGCTTGTTCTTCGATTCCATAAATACTTCTGAACCCACATATATCCGTGTGCGCATTGTGGACGGTCACATTAAGGATCTTGTATCCTTCATGCACTTCAAGTTTCAGAGGCAAGATAAGAGATAAAATTGTCAAGCAAGTGACGGGTGTTCGCACCTCCAGGGAATCCCTTATGGCAGCTCGAAGGCTGGTAGGCAGAGCCTGGGATGGGAGAAGCTCAAAGGAAAGAGCCCGAGACCGTGGCCGTTAACTGGCTAAGCTGGATGAGAGCGGGCAGCTGGAAAAGCCGTGCCCTGAGGGTTAGTGGAAACAGGACAGGAGGGGCTTTGGGCTCCTGCTAGGAGTTGGAGGGCAAGACAGGGACAAGGCAAGGATTTTTGGACATTATTATGAGTTGAATTTTGTACCCCCAAAAGATACACTGAGGTTCTCACCCTCCTGTCCCTGTGAAGTGACCTGATTTGCAGAAGCAATTAAGCTAAGATGGGGTCATTAGCGAGGGCTTTCATCCTTGTAAGAAGAGAAGAATCGCAGAGACAGACATGCGCGGAGGGAAGACCGGGTGAGGACACACAGGGGACAATACCATGTGATGGCAGTTTGGAGTGGGGTGCCTATCAGCCAAGGACACCAGGGATGGCTGGCAACACTAGAAGCCAAGAGAGGCATGGGACAGAGTCTCGCCTGGAGCCCTCAGGAGAGCGCGGCCCTGAGGTCACCTTGATGCCGGCCTCTGGCCTCTAGAGCTGGGAGAGAATGCATGTCTGCTGTGCTGCCACCCCATCTGTGGTGCTTGGTGACGGCGGCCCTGGGAGAGGGACACAGAGATGTCGGTGGAGTTCATCCCTTTGCAACAGGGCTCGCGCTGTGTGCACGTCCTGTGACCTGGGGACCCTGTCCTGCAGCTAGGTAGTCTAAAAGCCTCAGTCCACAGTGCTTCTGTTTTACAACGCTTTCCTGTTTACGTTCTCTTTCTTAGTCTACGAGGATATAATTAAAGACTCTCATTGAACATATCTTAAGGAAAGCACATTTGTGAAAGACCTGTGTTCAGCTTAAAAGAAAGCATAGCCTAAAACGCCTTTGTAATTGGCAGCAAACGGCCGCTAGGTCTGCAGGCTCAGCACGCGGCCGTCGGGGGGGGGGCAGCTGGCCTGCACCTTCCCACGTGGCTCCACAGCCCCCGAAAGTTCCCAACGAGGGGCCGAAGCCAATATGACCTTATCAACATACAAGCAGTGCTGGGTGGCCCTGAGAGCAGAGCAAGACTGTGCTTAGAGCACCAGCCAAGCAGACACAGAATTAAAAAAAAAAAAAATCTGACACGTTATTTTTCCAAAGTAAAGCAGTTAGCAGGCACGGCTAACAGCTTTGCAGGACGTCTCCGTGCGTGGCTTGTAGTTGAGCACGATTCTTCTCTCTAGCGACTTCTGCCGAGTCAAGGAGTGCTCAGCCTTCTCTGCTTGGGGCCTCTCGGGGGTGTTCACGTGGCCCAGGTTCTGCCCAGGAAGTGCCACGGAAGGGAGGCTCCCGGGCAGCTGGGCGGGGGAGGCCTGGCAGCCAGCCCCTCAGGCCTTCTTCCCATGTGGGCCCTGCCCCGTGGAGTCGCCTGTCTGCTCCACTATCCTGGTGGGCAGGCCTCCTTGCTGGGGGGCAGGGGGGAGGGAAGGTGCTTGTCCCTGTTCGCACAGCATGGTTCTGCCATGTGCTATCTCTCTCCCGCCTATGTACACTTTGTTTTCATTCTAAATATGCAGACAGAAGATTCTTTCCCTGCTGGGGCAGGCTCACCACTGACCTTCAATGAACCCCAGCCAGACAGAGCTTGGGATGTGCAAATGGAGGAAGGCCAGTGTGGCAGATAACAGTCCGACTTCTCGGATTCTGACCCTGATCCACCCGATCCTGAGATAGACTACCACCTTCCGAAACCCTTCCTGCCTGTCTCCGCATGTGTCCGACGGGGCCGAGAACAGCTGCCCCAGAGTTTCTGTGATTAAATGGGCTATTGGCACACGGGAAGTGCTCAGTGAATATTAGCTAAAATTATTATTAAAACTCCTAGGAGACCCCTGTCACCATCTGGACCAAGGACAGAGGGCAGTTCCTAGGAAAGGGGGCTAATGGCTCCAGGGCATCCCCTGCAGAGGGCCGAGCGTGGCACGGGGTGAGCCGTGTCGTGGAGCGGTACTGCCCATGACTGGTGGGCAAGCCGTGGCCAAAGGCGGAGACGGAGTGCAGGACTCAGGGGCCGCTGTGGATGTGCCCAGTCGCCTCCCGCTCCCAGATGCAGCACGTCGTGCCAGGACAACGGAGTCCATATGGAGACTATGAGAAGGTCACTGTGAAAACGTCTGCTAGCTCTTTGACCCTCGGCCTGAGTCATCCAAAGATAAGACTGTGTGGGTTGATCATGTGGGAAATGGGTTCAGAGACATTTATACCAAAAACACTTGACTCTAGAGAATTAAAGAAACCCTCCTTTTTAGTGTTGGCATCTTCGACGGGTCTTTTTTTTGAGAAAGTGAGTCATGAGCGTGAGGCGGCTCTGGTGACCCACAGCTGTGTCATTGCGACCCTTCGGCGCAGACCTCCTTCCTCTGCTGGGATGCTTTAACGCCTGCAGACACTCAAAGAAAGCAAAGCTTCTCTGCCTTGGAAACGGAGTAAATCCAGACTGCTGAACTTGGCCCGGGGCCGGGGACCGGGGAACGGTCGGCTGCAAGTTCGGCCTCGTTCTAAGCACTGGAAATGCCTGAGCTCCTCAGTTTTCAAATCCACCCGTGTACGGATAAGAAAGTGAGGCTCAGAGGTTCACGAGTCTGCCACGGTTGCACAGTCAATGGCGGAGATGGGTGTGGCTGCCAGGTGATGCTGATGCTTTGCCCACCTCCTAGGCCCACTTGTGAATGCAGGCCCTTCCTGTCCCCCTCCTGAGGCTGCTTCCTCCAGTCCCACTTGGGATGTGTTCTGGCACACGTGGGCAGGCCAGCCACATTGGGACAGCTGTGGAGCTGTGGTCTGGGGACGTCACCAGGCTGGACTTCCATGCTTGGACAAGAGTCATCCCCACATGTCTTTACTGTGGATACGTGGCAGTCCTATCTCGGCGCTCAGGCTTAGGATGAGGCCACCCTGTCTTGCTGCACAAGCTCTCTTGCCAGCGCTGTAATTCAAGGGGCCAACGCCGCAGAGGGTCCCGAGCAGGACCGCAAACCAGTTGCCTGCAGTGACAACCTGCATACAAACCACACCTGATGGCCTCCTGTCCCTTTCCTGAATAACCTTCTGCTTCCCTCATCTGTGCTTCCTGGGACCCCCTCTCAAAGCCCCCCACACAAAGATAAGTAAGTGCCTTCCGAGAAGCCTTGCCTGACTGTGGAGGTTCATGGTACATGGCTGGGCCACAGTGCCCGGATGTTGGTCAAACACCAGGGAAGCTATTGCTGCAGAGGTGTTTTTTAGATGTGACTAATATTTTGTAGTCAGTAGACTTCCAGTGAAGCCAATTACCCTCCATAATGTGATGGGGCTCATCCAGCAAGCTGGAGGCCCCAAGAGCAAAGACTGGGGTCCCAGAAGAAGCAATCCTGCCTCAAGACTGTAGCACAGAGACCCTGCCTGAGTTTCCAGCCTGACAGCCCGTCCTGCTAATTTCAGACTTGCCAACCACATAACCCTGCGAGCCAGTTCCTGCAGATGGATCTGCATATATGTATATATACGCCCTCTCGGTTTTGTTTCAAACTCTCCCAGTTAAGCATCCGGCTCAGGTCATGATCTCAGGGTTGTGGGATTGAGCCCCACATCGGGCTCCAGGCTCAGCGGAGAATCTGCTTCTTTCTCCCTCTGCCCCTCCCCCTTGCCCATGCTCTCTTTCTCTCTCTCTCTAAAGTAAATCAATAAATCTTTGCAATCAAAACAAAACAAACAAATTCTTCCAAACAGTGAGCTGTTGCTTTCTCTGTGCTACCAGAACGCTCACACACAGCTCCATTTGCGAGTCACTTAATGTGCTCTTTTTGTTTTATGATAATTTTTAATTTTGGTTTTCCTCTTTCCTGTGATTTCAATAATCCACTGACAAGTGTGAGCTGAGCCCCTTGAGGGTAGAGCTTGCCATGCTCAGCTTTGTCTCTGTGGCCCAACACAGGACCTAAGCTACAGAAGGCTCTCCATAAACGCGTCCACGAAAGAGGAGGGACCGGAGCTTTATTTGTTGTATGAAGAAAGAAGAGTCCTGGACGAGGGAGCAGAATGATCTCAACTGACTGCTCCCTTGTGTCCGAGTTTGGGTCCCTGTGGACGGTCTCGATGGCTTGTGGCAGCTTTCTTCACGGTCAACACTACTTCTTTGATTTCTTTATTCATTCACATGTGGCAGTCTCAGCTTTAAAACAGCGTTCATGGTTAGCGAAGCACGTGTTTCCGATGAAACTGCACGTTCCGTAATTAAGCTGTTGTGTTATCCATCAGCTGGGCCAGGAGCTCCCCACGAGGATGGTGGTCTGATCATTGGGCAAGCAGGAAGGGTATCACAACCGGGGAACACAGTTGAGATTTTGTTTGGTGTCAGCTTCAACTATTTACGAAAGGCTGGAGACATGAGTCATGCCGCTCTTCCTTTGGTTGGACACATCTTAATTAGGAAGGAAACAAGGAAGGCAGGCTCATTCTGAGACTGGCTGTGTGTGAGGCAATTTTCTAGTCTCAACTTGACTGTGTTAGAATGTCTTCTCTCAGGTTCCTCACTCAGTGCTCTGAAAGCCTCAAGGGAAGTTACCTCCCCACCTGGTCTTCGCCCACAACTCCTTAAAAGAATGCACTTTTCATTCCAGTAGAGAAAGCATTGTGTGGTTTTTCCCCCTAGTGAATTGAATTTGTCTTGGACCCTGAAGTCAGACCTCTAGCATCCTTTATTCACCTTGTCCTTTCATAACCAGATCTGAGACTTTTGGACACAGATTTCTCTTGACAGCTGGACAACACTATGTTGTAGAAGAGAAAACCAAAGTACAAACTAGGTGTGCCTGAAAACTGACTTCTGTTCAATTCCTGGGCCATCCCAGCCATTCGCTCTTCTCCAAAGATGTTCATTAACAATAACCATTCTTGCATATTTACTACACATGCCAGGTCCTGTTCTGGTGCCTTACAGGATAGCCAATTTACACGCTCAACAAATTTGTTTTTTTCAGACTGGGACTCGGAGGCACAGGGAAGTAACTTTCGTGGAGCCCTTTCTCCCCTCCTGCCGAAATGCCACTGACTGCAGAGGCCACCGCTCCAGCTCTCAGTTCTCCCTTTGGAATTCTTAGCTTACATCTCCAGCTGCCTATGAGGTGTCTCCACCTGGATGTCCCAAGGCACCTTCCAATCAACCTTTCCGAGCCTGAGCACATCATCTCTCCCTGCACTCCTGCTTTGCTGGAGCCCCTGCCTCAGTGAGCGGTCTCTCTGCCCACGGGGTGCTCACACCAGAAACCAGGGCACCACCTCTGCCTCCTCTCCCTACCCCCTTCCTCACATGCAAGCAATTCACCACTTACTCTGCCCTGCCTCCTGACTATCCCTAGAATGCCTCCTTCTTACTATGCTAACCATCACTTGCCGAATCCAAGCCACCATCTTGGCAGTCTCCATTCTTTCCAGTGTGCTAGGGCCATTTTCTTTTAAATTTTTTTTGGGGGGGTGGAAAGAGAAAGTGCACGTGTATAAATGAGGGAGGAGGCAGGAGGAGAAGGAGAGAGAGAATCCATGTTCAGCACAGACCCCAATACAGGGCTCAGTCTTATGCCCCTGAGATCATGACCTCAGCCGAAATCAAGAGTTGGAGGCTCAACAGGGCCATTTTTTTAAACATGCAAATAATAGACATGTATTTGTCTATTGATGTGTAACAAATCAGCCCAAAATCTAGCAGTTGAAAACAACAAACATCGTTTCATAGCTTTGGAGGGTCAGAAATCCTGAAGCGGTTTAGCTGGGTGGTTCTGGCTCTTGGTCTCTCCTGAGGTTATAGTCATCCCTGGGTGGAAGACATCAGTCCCTTGCCATGTGGGTCTCTCCATTGGGGGATTCACAGCATGGCCTGACTCTCTCTCTCTCTTAATGAGAGAGAGACAGAGGCAGAGACGGAGAAACTGAGATGGAAGCCACAGTCTTTTTATACCCTAATCTCAGAAATGACCTCCTTTTACTTTTGCTCTGTTCTTTTCATTAGAAGCAGTTCGCTAAATCCAGCCCACACTCAAAGGGAGGGGATGGAACCAGGGTGTGAACATCATGGGAGCGGGGGATCGCTGGGCCATCTTGGAGCCTGCCTACCTCCCCACACCTTTGCTTAATACACTTCACTGAACACCCACTGACATTAGGACGTAGTCCCAGTGTGATGTACAAAGCTCTGAGATGGGAACCCTGCTCACCTTCCCACACACCTTCTGTTACTTCATGTGTCCACACCCCAGCCACATGGACTCGCCAAGCTCTGTACAGGGATGCTTCCGTGGACTCAGCACCAGGGAAATCATCCAAAGCCATGAGACAAACAAGAACATTCTTCTTCATCCTCAGGATTGAGTGGCCACTGATGTGGTTATTTTAATCCAACTTTGTTTAATGATTGCAAAAGTTCTTTTTTTTTTTTACCTTACAAAAAATAAATACAATGAATTTTAAATGCTTCACTAATCTTTAGAGATGTATGACATTTCCTTTGTAAGAAATTTCACACTTAATCTCAGTTACTAAGGAGTCATGTTTAGAAAAAGCCATTATAGAAAATGTGCCTATAGGGGAACCTGGGTGGCTCGGTTAAGCGTCTGCCTTTGGCTCAGGTCATGATTCCAGGGTCCTGGGATGAAGCCTTCCACTGGGCTCTCTGATGAGCTTCTCCCTCTCCCTTGGCCACTCCCCCGGCTTATGTTCTCTCTCGCTCTCTCTCTCACCCTCGCAAATAAACAAACAAATAAATAAATAAAATCTTAATAAAACAAAAAAGAAAGTGTACTTATTACGTATAGCTTCCCATATTGAAATGGTATTGTTATTTTCTCAATGTTTAAAACACTTTCCCCAAAGATCCAGGGGATATTAGTTTAAGTCTCTTTCTTCTGTCTGCCTTTTTTTTTCAGTCACTAAGATGAATATTGTCGTGGGAATTCAGTGTTCTCATTCCAGGAACATTGCACTTTCCTTCTTCAACAGATGGCAGAAAAGTGGGTGAGTAGGCAGCATGCAGAGAACAAAGTGTACCATTTCAAGCCCCAATTCCCTGTGGCTTTCCGCCCCACACAATAAATTGAGCAGTAAATAAAGAGAGGTAGGGAGTGGAAATCGTCTGTTTTATTGCAGGGATCTACAGAAGTTTTCCAGGCATCAAGACTCAGAGACATGACTTGCTCATGGGGGTGCCGGTCAGTGTAAGGTTTACCAGTCAGCACACGTCTCTGTCCACTTCTGGGGCTACCTTTCCAGAAGCTGGCCTCTGATTCCGATCTGTGCTCCCTACCCTGATAAATTTGGCTTATGTTCCTTGAGGCTCTGAGGTCTGAGGGTTTATTGCAACCCCACAATGTGAAAGGTATGCTGTTGGAAGGTGAAGGGGAAGTGGGGACTAAGGCCCAGTTCCTTTTCTCAAGGAACATAGGAACAATAGGTGAGGGACCCATGGTATCTGCCAGCCCCCAAACAATATAGTAGGTCCTCAGATGAAATTTCCAGGGTCCTCTTTTGCTCTTTCTTAAAGCTCTTTTAGAACTTCCGGTGTTTCTGCAGCCCTCAATGAGCAACTTACAACAGTGGCTTGTGGCTTCTACCATTCCTTCCATCCCAGCTTCCAAAACCTCAGCGCCAGCATATCAGGCTATGTGTGCTTTGGTTTAAATAGAGCGTTACAAGTCTTTCCCCTAATCTCTGTCGGCTTATTGCTTTCTTTCCCTAGGTACTGTTTGTTCTAGAACTCAGAAAACTGCTCATCTCTTTGTTTAATATCATAGTTTATAATTTCCTAAGTCCTTCTTTTAGGAGCTATCAGTTGCCTCTGTTTGTCGAAAAAAATCTCTTAGAAAGAGTGATCATGCCCACATCACATGCAGTGCTGGACTCGGGTCCCTCAAGCGTTTGGTTCACTCTAGTAGAGGAAAGTCCTAAAACCCATTTTACCTGAGCTGAAGCAAAACTGGGAAGCAAAACTCCTGACTCCTCCAACTACACCCAATTCAGTCGTAACCTGTCATGGATTTGAGTCAAACTCAATGGGGCAATAGAGGTTATACAGTAAAATGACTGATTTGAGACTTGGGGGAGTGCTAAGGGTCTACAGACATTACCTCCACGTGCCCCCGACTTGGCTGAAGCTCAACTGTGAAATTGATGGTTCATGTGGCCTCCTGTTGCGCTTTCTGTCGTGAGACCCGTGACGTAGCAGTTCAGTGTAGTTGCCAAGGCCTTGGTTTTGGAGCTATCCAGGCCAGAGTTTAAATTCTGCCTTTGCCTCTGTAAAGTAAGTGATCTTGAGTGAGTTATTTATTTAGGATACCTTTTCTTCCTTTATAATACAAAGATAGTGCTAGAATTTACCGCAGAATTGTGAGGATAATCTGTTAAAATGCAAGCAGAGTGCTAAGAACAGCACCTGCCATACAGAAGTGCTGGTAAGCTACTATCCCTCTTATTCAGGGGCTGCCCAGACTCCCTCAAGCTTTTCTTCCCCAGGCCTGGACCACACTCAGTGCCTCTCTGTCTTTCCTGGGCCTATCAAAGTCTCATTCCGTCACCATGCAGCTCAGCTTATTGGTAGGGAGGACAAAGCCACTAGAAACCAAAGGTGTGAATAACAAGAAGCTGGACTCAGTCATGTCAACCTGAGGACATGTTATGCTGTAAAGCATGCTTTTAATTAAAATATTAAATTCTCTTAGTGAAAATTCAAGTAATGAGGCAATAACAGAGTGGGGACTCACATCTCTCCTCTGTAGATATTAGCTGTTGGCTGAGGGCAACTTACTAAGTTGGGGTCTCCTCTTTGGGAATGTGTCCTTTGTAGGGTTGTGCTGGAACTAACGCAGACAAGAGGGCTTGACAGTTAGGAAGTGTTCTTCTCTGTTAACCCCAGAACCTATGACGTAGATGATAGGTATGTTGCAGTATTTGAAGGCAGAGTACAGATGTGTGCAATTTACTTTGAAATGAATCAAGAAATAAGAGGAATTGAGAGATGGATAAAGTGAGAGATTGACATATCTTGATAAAACAAGTATAATACAATTTTAATGGTAGAATCTAGATGGTAAGTTTACAGATGTTCACCATACTTTCAATTTTGCCATGTGTTTAAAATTTTTTATAGTAAAAAAATTTTTTATTATAAAAATTTTTTTAAATGAAAACAAAATTGGACAATTTCACATGAAACAGAAACTTTTGTAGACTTTCTCTAAAAGAATGACTGAAAGAGACAATTCTGGAAGAAAGAAAGTGACCACAGAAGGAAAAATGGTATCTGAAATACAGAAAGAATAGTCTACAATTTGGGAGAAGAATGTTTGGAGTTAATGTGTTCTTAGGTCCTGAGTATTGTTCAGAAGGAGTTAAGCTATTAACTTTAGACTTTGTTAATACTTCCTATCTCACAAATTACTGTGGGGATTGAATAAATATATTTTTAAACACTTAGAACATAGTCTGTCACAAGACATTTGTTCACCATGTGTATATTCACATATTTATTTACATATATTTTACTACTATTATTATTAACATTATTTCCATTTTGCAACCATTAAAAGAAAGAAAATAATGTATATGATTTTCAGTCTTGTAAAGGGTGGAAAGGGAATTAAGAAACACAGGACAGAAAAATAATCTTAATTCCAAATTAGTAAAAATGTAAAAAAAAAAAAAAAAGCATAGCAAAAGTGAAATAACCAGAAAGTACTAAGTAGGGAGGTAGTGAAAAATTATATATATATGATATAAACTGAAATTAATAACAAAAATATAAATTAAAAAACATTTAAAAATTTAGGAAGTATACTTCTGTATAATGTGTAAAAGAAGAAACTACATTTACTTTGCTACAGCTAAATGATAATGAAAATACTATATACCAAAACTCATGGGATATTCCAAAGCAATATTTTGAGATACATTTATCAAAGGTTGTCTTAAAAGTGTGTATTACGAAAGAAGAAAGGCAGAAACTTGAGGAGTTGAGTAACCACTTAAAAAGTTAGAAAAGTAATTCCAGAAAATAAAAAAAAAGAAAACAGAAAGAAGGAATGAACAAAAATAAATGAAGTAGGAAGTAAAGATATATTAGAATCAATAATATCAGAATAAGTTCTTAAAAGAGATTAGTAAGGTAGATGAGATATAGAGAAGTCTACAAATAAAAAATTTTGATAGTGAAAGGGTACCATAAATTTGGATAGAACAGAGATATATTTTTTTTAAGATTTATTTACTTATTTTAGAAGGGGGAGGGGGAGAGGGAGAGGGAGAGAGAGACTCTTAAGCAGGCTCCACGGCAAGCATGGAGCCTGACACAGGGCTCGCTCTCTGAACCGTGAGATCACGACCTGAGCCAAAATCAAGAGTCAGACACTTAACTGACTATGACACCCAGGCACCCCAAATAGAACAGAGATATTAAGAAAGACTATAATGAACAATATTATACCACAAACATGAAAATATAGATAAAATGAATGAATTTTAAGAAAGGATAGTTTATCAACATGTATACAAGAAGAAATAGCTTTGGTAATTCTACTGTCATTAAATAACGATTTAAACATGTATTGTGTATTACATACAATACTACAAATAATGATTGAATTAAAGATTTTAACGTTTCCTCAAAGACCCAGCTGGTTTTATAGGTGAGTTTTATTTTTATTTTTATTTTTTTAAAGATTTATTTATTTCTTTATAGACGGAGACAGCCAGCAAGAGAGGAAACACAAGCAGGGGGAGTGGGAGAGGAAGAAGCAGGCTCCTAGTGGAGGAGCCTGATGTGGGCCTCGATCCCAGACGCCAGGATCACGCCCTGAGCCGAAGGCAGACGCTTAACGACTGCACCACCCAGGCGCCCCTATAGGTGAGTTTTAAAATATACTCTTAGATAATTGTTCATTCAATCCTAGATGAAGTCAAAGCATTTGATAAAAGTAAAATAAATTATGGTAAACTAGGAATGGGAGGAAACTTCTTTAACGGTTGATAAATGTTGTCTACTAAAATAATAACCAATGTCATTCCCAGTGGTGAAATGCTAGAGGCCTTCATCTTAAAGTCAGAAACAAGAAAAGTATAACACGATCATCATGCCTATGATAGTAGAAATCCTAGCTAACATGGTAAGAGAATAAAATTACAAGTCACGAGGATAGAAAAAGAAAAAACCCAAAACTATCATTACTATCAAGTGGTAGAGTTCTGTCTACATTAAAAACCTCAAAAAAGTCTATAGAAATTTTTTAAAATTAAGAATGCTTTTGCAAGATGACTGGATTTAAGATCAATATAAAATATCGATTGCATTTATAAATGCCAGCAACAATTTGTAAAATATCATAAAAATAAGGTAACTACTAGCAACGAGGCACTAGATACATATCTAACAAAAGATTATTAAGACCTGTATGAAAAACATTTTAAATGCTATTAAAAGAGATCAAAAATCTAAATAAATGGAGAGATAAAATGTTTTGGTTTAAGAGACTATCCAAATAAAGAAGTCAATTGCCTCAAATACCCAACAGTTTTTCAAGGAACATAACTGTTTTTCTACAATTTGGATGGAAGATAAGGGCTCCAGAATAGTCAGAATGCTAGCAAAAAGGAAAAATAAAGTAGAGGAACTTGTCCAAACAGGTATTGGCTCATTGGCTCAAGGAGAGACATACTGATCCATGGAACAGACCAGAGAACCAAAAAAACCAGTTCCCCACCTTTTCTGAATTTGAAAAACGATAGAAGTAACAGTGCAGATTACTAGGAAAGAGTGACCTATTCCATAAATGTTGTTGGGACTGTTTGTTATCAACATGGAAAAAACTGAAATTGAATCCCAACCCCACACCATACACAAAATCAATCCCAAATGGATTTCAAGGCTTCAATATGAAAGGCAAAACACTCAAAGATAAAGAAAAACATATTGAAGGATATCTTTAAGACTTTGAAGGTAAGACATTTTTTTAAAAGATTTATTTATTCTAGACACACACACACACACACACGCAAGTGAGGGGAGGGGCAGAGGAAGAGAGAATCTTGAGCAGACTCCCCACTGAGGGTGGAACCCAACTCAGGGCTCAATCCCAGGACCCTGAGGTCATGACCTGAGCCAAAATCGAGTCAGATGCTTAACCAACTGAGCCACCCAGGTGCCCTGGGAGTAGGGAATTTTTTAAAACAAATATATTAATTATTAATTATAATAGAAAAGATTGATATAATCACCTACACTGAGATGAAAGATTTCTGCACATTGAAAGACAACAAAAAGCTGAGGAACATGCTCCAATCTAAAAGGTGTTCTCGGTACACAGAAGCAACGAATAATTATTACTGTTTTTATCTTAAAAAATTCCTTCAAGTTGACAAGAAAAAGGTAAATAATGTAATTAAAAAATAGAGATGGCAGGGCGCCTGGGTGGCTCAGCCGTTAAGCGACTGCCTTCAGCTCAGGTCATGATCCCGGAGTCCTGGGATCAAGCCCCGCGTCGGGCTCCCTGCTCTGCTGGAAGCCTGCTTCTCCCTCTCCCACTCCCCCTGCTTGCGTTCCCTCTCTCGATGTCTCTCTCTCTGTCAAATAAATAAATAAAATCTTAAAAAAAATAGAGATGGACCATAAATGGTTATTTCATAGAATACAAAATATAAACAGTGAATAAACATAGAAAATATGGTTAATATCTTTATCATCAGGGAAATGTAAACTAAGAACATATGAGATCTATTTTGACTGAAGTGTATTAACCAAGATCGATGGGCCTGGAAGTGGCAAGTGCTGGAGATTTGAACCATACAGTTGAGAGTTTAAGTTGCTGCAATCACTTTGGAAAACAATTCATCACTATGTTGTAAAGTTGAGGACATGATAAACATATTTTTCAATCCAGAAATTCCACTTCTAGAGGCAGTAAGGTCAGACAGGTCAGAGCCGTTTCAATATGCTTGTCTGGAGAGTCAATGACGAGAGGCCAAAATAGTCAAGTACTCGTTCTGTCTCCACTGTCCTGAGCCTGGAATGCTCCAGATTAACGCTGAGAAGTAGACAAGGCCTCCACTTCTGACTTTAACCTATGGCCTGACAGTTATAGGAACTTCTGATACAGAGAGAGGGAGGTCGAAAGAGAGAGAGAGGAAGAAAGAGAGAGACAAGCAACATGGGGAGGCAGAGACAGACAGACAGAGGCTCTGTTGCTGACTTTGGGCTGTGAGTTACAGGTCAAAGTGTTCAGCCCTTCGGCGTACAGGTAAGGAGTGACGCCCTGGCCTGTCCACCCACGCTGTGTCTGTGGCCTCAGCCCTCTGACACCCCCCCCCATTTTTGCTCATCATGATCGTGCCTGCAGGGCAGGTAGGCAGAGGGATGCAGCCTCTCTGTACGGCACCTGATCTTCCAGTGACACCCAGGACCATCCTAGGGCCGTTTCCAGTGTCGGAGCCCTGGCTCCGTGGGAAGCCTGTGGAGATCTCCAGGTGTTCGGGGCCCCCTTGGTGTTGAAATGGCCAGTGGGGGTTGCCGGAGACGCCAGGGAGAAGCAAGTCACCCACGGAGGGCTGGTGTGCAGCTGTGGGATTGCTGAAGGAGCCTCTGAGTGAGGGGGGCAGGAGCAATCAGCCCAGCTTCCAGAAAGCACATGCCAGGTTCCTCCACAGCATGTGACCCATCAGAGAACAATCCATGCCTGGGGTTGTAAGAAAGTGAACCAGCACGTGCGTGAGGGGGCAGGCACAGAAATGCAGCAATCTGCTGAGATGGGAGTGTCCTGTGAAATGTGAGTAATTATATGAAAGTTTATGATGAAAGTAATAATGACTTACTGAGAACTTGCTGCATTCTAGCAACTCCCTAAGCCCTTGACGTGTTTTATCCCAGAGCCTCATAAAAACGCTCAAGAGGTGAGAATTCTTACCACATTCATTTGATGGGTGGGGGAGTTGAGGCTAAGTGAGGTTGTTTAAGATCACAAAATGACTGAGGGGCAGAGGAGGGATTTAATTTGATCTTTCTGGCTCCCTCCACTGCTCCGCTGTTGTCTCTGCTGAGTAAATATATTTTGTCTTTCTCAGAACTTAAATCTCAGTTGTTTGAAACTACCAATGATTTCCATTTGAATCTTTCTGTTTTTTTTTTTTTAAGATTTATTTATTTTAGAGAGAGAGAGAGCAGGGAGGGGAGGGGCAGAAGGAGAGGGAGAGAGAAACTCAAGCACACTCAGCAGGGAGCGCAGAGCCTGTCTTGGGGCTTGAGCTCAGGACCCTGAGATCACAACCTGAGTCAAAACCAAGAGTTGGCCTCTTAACCGACTATGCCACTCAGGTGCCCCCATCTGAATCTTTTACACAGAGCAAGAGTAGGACACAGGGCTAGAAAAACAGGATTTCTCCCCTCTGTGGATCTGACTCCCTGCCTCGCCCCTGAAAGAGGTGAGGTCGGAAATGCATGCCCCTGAGGGGTTATTTCTGCCACCCAGGCTCCTGGCTCCTGCAGCAGCCCAGGCACCAGAACTGCAACAGGTGCAAAGCCCTGAGGAGTTGCCTTGTACCACGTGTACCACGTGTACCACGTACCATCCGCGTCCCAAGTCTGCAGCTGCCACTGGCTTCGCAGCAGTGAGGTTTTCACTTAGCAGGGCTTCACCCATCTCACCACTGGGAATGGCCATCATAGACATGATTACCTGGTGTCAGAGCAGGTGTTTATGACCATTAAGCAAAATGCTAAATATTGGAGTTAAATGAATATTTGCTTTGGGTTTCGTGTTTCCTGGGTCTCACCGTATTGAACAAGCACTCAATGAATGCAGATAGAAGAAGCAAATAAATTGGCTTGATCATCGGATATCATTCCCATGTCCTTGTTGAGGAAACAGAAGCTTTGACAGGTTAAATGACTTGTCCGATATCAGAAGCGAGGAACNTGACAGGTTAAATGACTTGTCTGATATCAGAAGCGAGGAACCAGTAAGGAGGGCACGTATTGCATGGTGCACTGGGTGTTATATGCAACTAATGAATCATCGAACTTTACATCAAAAAAAAATTAAATTAAATTAAATTTAAAAAAAGGAAGCGAGGAACCAGAAAGCTGATGTCTTATATCAAACGATGATATGTTGTGACTTTTTTAAAAGTAAAAGATGATGCTATTCCAAGTCTATGAAATGTGTTAATGACATGAATTAATTACAGTGAAATTCAAGAGCACCAATTCTACAAAACGCCAGAGGCATACCTTTGACTGTATAGTCTCTTTCCTCATAAGCACTGATATTTCTAAGTTGGACTTTCTTCTCACAGGCTTACCCATCAGTTAGCACGTTAACCGGTCTAAGCCGCTTCAAGGAACAGGTGGGGACAGGTGGGTAACATGTGCTAATGCTCATTTGCCAGGAGCGGCCGTGGACGAAACTGCTCGAGCAAGTGCAGACCCCCTCTTCAGATGTGCACAGAGCTAACCACTCAATCTTCTCTCAATAAGCCGCTTGGTCTGCAGGGACCAGGCAGTCTCTGGATTTCTGCTGCACATGGTGGCTATGGTAGAGTCCAGCTGGCATTTGTCACTGTCACGCAGGGGGAAGGAGGGAATCAGGAAATCGGACTCTATCAGAACCAAGAGCTCTAGCTTCTCTCCTCTCTGCCCGATATGTGAAGACCCAGTCCCAGTCCTGTGCTTTACCCCTGCCCACCATCTCCACTCCTGCGGAGAGCCTGTGTGTGTTTCTATAGCCTCACTGTCCACACCACTCCTCCAAGCCCTTCCTTCCCATATTCCATGGCTATGCGCTCTCTCATGACTATGTGTTCATCTTGCCTTCTCATATTGCTCTTCCGTTGCTCGTGGCTGTATATGCATCTGGTCTTCCTGTATTCCTCTCATGACTATCTATTCATTTTGCTTTCTTGTGTGGCTATATGACCTCTCAGGACTGTATATCCATCTTGCCCTTCCAAGAGCTCTGTGTGCAGTAGAGGGTAGTTAAGAGCAGGCTTTTGGAGTTAGACAGAAATGGACTATAAGACCAACTTAGTCACTGCATTTATCAGGAGAAGATAGGGTATGCTCTGGTAGCAAACAAACCCCAAGATTTTAGTGAGTGAACATAACCATGGCTAGAAGATCAGATCTGTATCGGTCAGGGTTGGGTTGCTGAAATGGAACCCTCTCTAGTTGATTTACACGGGACAGAACTTATTACCGGTCTTCAGTTGGCTTAGAGAGTCACTGGGAATGCTGAAGAAACAGATTTTATGTTCAGTTTTTAGGAATGTGTCCCAAAGGCATATTACAGCACTGACTTTTCAGATTAGGAAGCCACTGGCTCCAGAACCAAGCCTCCAAGATAAAGGGCTGCCAGGAAGAGGAGCTAACCCCAATCAGAAAATGCGATGTGTCTACTGGCTCCAGGACTTGTTATGATCCACAGTAGCAAAAGGGATGCCCTGTTCCTTTTCAGGGGACGCTCAAGATAATGACTAGACCCTGAGACCTGTGCTCATACTGCTGTTAAAAACCCCAAGGGCCTCTTTGTGCTCACTTCTACCCCACTCCTGCCGTCCAGGATCTCACGTGAGAACATCAGATTGCCCTTGGTCATGTAGAAAGACCCTGGATGCAAGAGAGCCTGAGAAATGTGGGCTGTAGATTTCCGACCTCCGGAGCACAGATCAGTGTTCTGAAGCAAGGTGGAATGGAGAAGGAATTGGGAGTTCAGAGAGAAAAACAGGCATATGTTCGTACAGATAGCTTATGTGCATATTTGTACGCCTGCATTTGGAACAGACGCTTATTTTCATGAGATGTCCCTCTTTATCTTTGGTAATATTCCTTGTTTTAAAGTCTACTTTGTCTAATATTAAGGCAGCCACACTAGTTTTTTGTGTGCCTACCATTTACTTGGTATGTCTTTGTGCCTTTGTATTTAAAATATGTCTCTTACAAACAGAAGGTAGTTGGGTTTCGCTTCATAATTTCTGCCTTTTAATTGGAGTGCCTGGTCCTTTTTACTCAATGCAATTACTGATATGATTGGGTTTAAGTCATATATTTTACTTTGCATATGCTAGTACTTTTAGTTGAACAGTTATTTATCTGTTACAAAACTTAAGAAATGAAAAAAACCTCCGTCTTTTGTATTTATCCAGGTATTTAACTTTCTTGTGTTCTTTAGTTATTTTTATAGATCTGAGTTTCCATCTGCTCTTATCCCCTTCTTACTAAATAACTTCTTTTAATATTTATTGTAACAAATGTCTCCTGGCAATACATTTTCTCAGCTTTCATTTATTTGAAAATTCCTCCTCTTCCTTCTCCTTCTTCTAAATTTCAGAGCTTTAAAGATTTCATCACCTTTTCTTCCGGCCTCCATCATTGCTGATGAAGAGTCAGCCATCATTTGAATTGTTGTTCCTCTGAATATAACATATCATTTCTTCTTGCTGCACTTTTATTTCCTCTCCATTTAAAAATTTTCTCTTTATCTTTGATTTTCAGAATTTTGACTATGATCTGCCATGACATGGTTTTTGGGACTTGCTGGTTCTGTAGGTTGGTGTATTTTCACCAAATATGGGGAAATTTTGACTGCACTTTCTTCAAATATACTTTTCCTGCTCCCATTTTTACTCTTTTCTTCTGAGACTTGATTATGTGTATGTTAGTCCATTTGATATCACACAGGTCTCTGAGGCTTTTTGGTTTGATCTTATTTCTCTATTCTTCAGATCATTTATATGGATCTGTTTTTGAGTTCACTCACCATTTCTTTCACCCTATGTAATATGATCATCCAATTAATTTTTTCATTTTAGAGTTTGTGTTTTTTATTTCTGGAATTTCCATTTGTTTCTTTCTTACAGTGTTAATTTCTCTTCTCAGATTCTCTACCTGCTTGCTTATTAATACTATATTTTCCTTTAAGACTTTGAACATACTTATAATACCTGTTTTAAATTTCTTATGTACTAATTCTAACATCTGGGTCATTTCAGGGTCTGTTTCTGTTTAGTCTTTTTGTCCTTGATTATGGGTCAAAATTTTCTGCTTCTCACATGTTTAAAAATTTTTGTTACTATGCTGGACATTTGGGGTGATACAGCATAGGAGGCTTTTAATTTCTAGAGTTGTATTTACACCTACGCAATGGCCTTTCTGGTGCCCCAGCTGAATACCTGGGATATTAATGAGGTCTCTCTATGCTGATGGGGCTAGAATTTCACCTTCTCCCAGAACGACACATCTTTAGCATCTCTGTTCCTCTTTCAACCCTGTAGCAGATCTCTCTGCTAGGACCCTTGTAGAAAAGTGCAGTGAGCCTTTGACCAAGGACTCACAGAGAAGCATCACAAACCTTCTGTCCCCACCTGCTTCTAACTGCCCCCTCCCCCAGTGCAACTCCCTTCTCTCTGATATCCTGAGACCTGAACTCAAAAGTATGCTTTCTCAGTTTAGCAGGACTGCCCTACTCTGTTTGAGTTCTACCTTCTTTTTTTTTTTTTTAAAGATTTTATTTATTTATTTGACAGAGATAGAGATAGCCAGTGAGAGAGGGAACACAAGCAGGGGGAGTGGGAGGAAGAAACAGGCTCATAGCAGAGGAGCCTGATGTGGGGCTTGATCCCAGAACGCCGGGATCATGCCCTGAGCCGAAGGCAGACGCTTAACCACTGTGCCACCCAGGCGCCCCTGAGTTCTACCTTCTGATACTTATGTCAAGAAACTGTCCTCAGGGAGACAGCCATGGTGAATGTGGGTCTCGCCTCACATATTCCCCTTCTCTCAGGGATCCCAGTTCTGCAGCGCCTGTTGTTCAGTGCCTAAAAACAATGTCTTCATATGTTTGTCCAGCATTATGACTATTTATGGTGAAAGAGTAAGTCTGGCATCAGTTACTCCAATCTGGCTAGAAATAGAAGTTCTTTTATGTTTATATTTGAAATGCATATTATACAGAGAAAAATCAAGAGGTACTAATTTTAAAGCAGCTCTATTAATTTTGAGCCAATCTGAGTTAAAAATACTCAGCAAGTACATACAGATGATATGTAAATGTCATGATTTGAAAAATTATCTAAATATAAGATATATCTACTATGGTTTTTGTACTTGGGTGTGGCAGGCGGGAAAATCCTTGTGTTGCTAATAGCTCCTGGAGATTTTAGCATGAGCTGAAGGACTTCATTTTCCCATTGATATAGCTTCCAAGGATGAGGTGAGTGTTTCCTTTAGTCCTAACACTAGATCATGGGTTGGCCAGACCTGAGAAGCTGGACTATCATGAAATTAATGACTTTAAGAGAAATTATTTAAATAGAATGAGAGTTTAAGGTACAGATAGAGAATGAAACTGCTGTTACATTTTAGGTACTAAAGGAAGTGTGATTCAAAGAAGAGAGAGCTATGTATTTTAGCAGCTCAAACTGTATGGGGCCAAAAGTGTGACTGACATCCCAGAATACTATACAACTATCTTCCAACCATTGTGAGTCACACATGAGCCCTCCAAGAAGCACTTTATTAAATGTTCTCTTTGCTTCAGTGGTCAAACCTGGACTCTCCAGAGACAGCCTAATGGGCCAGCAGCATTTCAAGCTAAAACCTAATAAATGCAATGAAACCTTAAATGAGTTCATATTTAAAGGACTAATAAAAAAGATGTGCTAATGTTGCCAAGTACACTTAAGAAAGTCTGATCCTTGACATCAATGGAAGGAAATGGCACTCTCTGTGGTTAATTAAGTTGCATGTAATTTTTCAGTGTCTAATTTCAATTATTGTTTTCTGTTAAAATCAGCTAAGAATTTTGTCCCAGGTAGCATGTGTTATAACAACAAACTCTGAGGGCTATTTAGTAAGTAGACAAAGACAGACCCTAACCTGGGCCGTGGAGACATATTGGGGCTAACCTGAGGCCAGGGGGGTTGTGGGAAAATGTGTGACTGATGAAGATCATTAAAGGTGGTGGTTAAGGCTGATGTTTTGGAATCAGACCCACCCAAATTACAATCCTGACTCGTGACTTGGGGCAAATTAACTTGGCTTCTCTGAAAGTAGTTTCCTCATCTGTAGAATGTGGTCATAATTACATTGGCTGCTCAGAATCCATGTGATGCTTCAATGAGAAGATGTTTGCAAGTGCCTGAGCACAGATTTTGAAGATAATAATGTTCAGTATAAGGTAGAAGTTATTATGAACATGCAAGTCCTATGGCTTCTCTGGAAGTCTGCACATCGTTAACAAAATAAAGTCAAGCGCTATGGTTTCTGCAGTTCGTTGAGATGCTAATGGAACATAGGTTAGATATGAACAAGTGTTCTTTCTCCCCCATCCCCTCCTTTCTCCCTCACCCCTGTGCCTTCAGAAGATCTTTGATCTCTGCA
Organism: Ailuropoda melanoleuca; assembly: GCF_002007445.2. Classification (NCBI taxonomy): domain Eukaryota; kingdom Metazoa; phylum Chordata; class Mammalia; order Carnivora; family Ursidae; genus Ailuropoda; species Ailuropoda melanoleuca. Next base: position 101,898,455 of record NC_048227.1, on the reverse strand, counting down.
GTAACTGGGCAGCCTCACATTCATCCAGTGATTAGTTAGGAACTGTCAATGTTATTTTAAAATGCTTGTGTTGTGACATTAAAGAGACATTTGTACACACTGTTTAGCATTAGGGCAAAGCACAGTTGATTCATCCGGGAACTTGTGTTGGGTGGGCAATACAAAGCTTTGTTAGCCTGGAGAAGGGGAGCACCTGGTCAATTGTTTTGGAGGACTACTTCTCAAAGGATGCTTTCTGGAAAGTGGGATGCTGGGAAAGGCTGATTTTAATGCTTGGAATTTGTTTGCATGAGTAAACATACAACCCGGGGATACTTCCTTTTATTATCTATTCATCAATTGTGTAATTAATTTAGTTCATATAAAATCAACAAAAGTAGTTTTATCTGCTGGCCAACTTTGCAGGACTGGGAAGAATGGGAAGGGGGTGGACTCAGGGGGGTTGACGTGAAGGTCATTAACAGTGACCCAAAGGAAGTAGATTGGTCAGAACTGTTTTTACTTGTTGTCAGTTTTTCCAGTGGGTCTGCGTTTCACAAATGTAATGGGGTGTTTGTCCTGGCTTTTTCTGTGCTCGCTCCTTCTTGCAGGACATTCCCTGCTTATCCTTCATTCTCCCTCTAGCAAGGGGACCGATAATCTCACTTCCCTGGGATCACTCTGGTTTTGGGGTTTCCCTGCACCTATCCTCCATATTGTGAACTATTCCTCCTTATTCCCCTTTCCAAAACTTTGTCCTTTGGCCTCTTCTAGGCATTTTTCTACGTGTTTAAGCAGCAGCTCATCTGTGGTAAATAAAGTATAAGTGGTGCAATGAATTACCTGCCCTGCGTCACAAAATGTATTCACATTTTAAGGTGGTGGGGGGGACCCAGAGAGAAGCCTTACTCCAAAGTAATGACTATCCTTCCTCAGACAGTGCAGAGGGTAGTGGTGGTAATTTTTTTGGGTTCCCTCAAATTGTACCCCATATTCAATCTCACAGGGAAGCCCAGGCTTTGGGGATGGGTTCACACAGCCACAAGAGCCTCATGGTTCTAGGTTCTGGAACTGGAACTGACCCTCTGCACCATGTGCTTCAGTGTGGGGTGACTCCTATGGGGGCTGGATCCATAGGCTGGGGGACTGAGCCAGGAAGAGGCCACTCAGGGTCAAGGAGAGATAGAGAGGGGAAGAGGAAGCATCCAGCAGAGTTGCCATTTCCTCTCATGTCTCCCCCTGGGCTCAACCCCACACTGCCCACAACTCCCAGCCACACTGATGTCCTTGAGTGTGACATCACCATGGTACTGGTGGGGTTGGGAATAGGAAGCCACTGAACAATCCCACTGTAGCTGCCTGGACTCCTTTGTGTAAGGGAACTGCCATTCATCAGGAACCTGAGGTGGAGGCCAAGGGCGGTCTTTCCCCCACTGCTCACCCTCTGAATCTTAGTGGGTGTGAGAGTACAGTGTCATACTTCTCACAGGGTCTGTCCCATGGTCTCCAGCCCCAAGCACCCAGGAACCCTTCACGGGGAGGAATGGCAGTGGGAGGGGTTGAGTCCTGCCACACACTAGCTGTCCAGGCCTGGAAAATCCAGGTCTCGCCTTCTCACTGGTCTCTGGGGGGAAAAAAAAAAAGGAGAATACAGAGGTACCACATAAAACCCAGCAGGGTTTTTTTTTTCCCTTCCAAATTTGGTGTTTCTATGAAAAAACAACGCTGTGGATACTCCTTGGTGGAATTGTCATTAAAGTTTATAAGTTCTAGATGCCCTCAGTCATCTCTTCAAGTGTCCTGTTATTCCCTCAGGTTGGGTCCTCAGATCATCAGGTCATGGGTTCCCTTGACCCTGCTCCATTCTTCCCTTGGGTTCGAGGACACATTTTGTTATGATATGATGCCATGCTGCCCTTGACTCTTCAGTCACCAAGTATCTACCGGGATGCACTGAGGGTCCACCTTGTTCCTCAGTCTGCTCAGGGCTTTTTACCCACCGCCATGTCACACTCCGAATCTTGCCTGCAAGATGAGAACGTTTTAAAACATCCCATGGTGTCATATATACAAAATTGTGCTCTTCATAGGTTATTTTAGAAACTAGAAAAAAGAAAATTTCCAGACAACTTCTTATTCACCCAGAGATTTGTTGAGAGGTGAGCTTGGAGGCAGAGACAACACCTGGTTAGTCAAAACTCAGCTCGTACCAGGTTTCACACATTGTGTCATTTGTGGAGTGAAAGATACTTGAGCAATCAAGTCAGGGCAGGGAGAGCCTGTCAACTTATGGAGGAAAAGCTCTGATTGAGAGGCGGGAGGAAAGGCAGCACTGACTCGGACATCCCTCGCTGTTGGCCCCAAGGGCCCATGCACGGGAAGTCCCTGAACCAGGCCCACTTAGTGCAAATGCCCTGGGACATTTTAAATTCCTTTTAAGAGGTCAAGCCATAAATCTCAATGTGATGTCACAAATTTCCAGGGTAAAGGAACTTTCTCAAGTGTCTCGATCAGAAGATGTTTTTGTTGGGGCTGGAAAAACAAAGGAAAAACATAACCATCACTGCCGGGGCTGTGTGTGAGTCTCTGTTGCCAACCCCAGATGACATGCAGGAGCCATGAACAAGGAGGCCAACAGTGACTTCAGCTCTGCTCCCCTTCCTTCTCCCAGCCCAGGTCACAGGGCCTCAGGGCCTTGACCTTGACAAGACCATGCACTCTGAGCCCCCCCAAACCCCAGCCCCAAACCACAATGCTCCCTATCCCAGCCTTTGAGGAGGTCAGAGGTGGAAACTTTATTGGCTCACTGTGGGACTTTCCAATTTGGAAGCCAGACTCTTCTTCCCGTATATTACAATAATAAAAAATAATTACTTCTGCTATTGAATTTTTATACTAACCACACCGGGTCCAGACATCTGCATTAAACTAAAGTGTAGAATGTTTAGTGGAGATTTCTCCACAGCTGCAAAGCTCTGCAAAAACTAGAAAATGTCCAACAGCTGCTGTAGCCACAAAACTATTACAAGAATGAAGACATTTCAAATGTAAGAGAAATGGCTGATTATGCATATCAAAGCGGCCTTAACGAATAGTAGTTTCTTTTGGCTAACGTTATAGAAATGAGTAATGAGCCATTAGAATGAGGAAGATAACGACCTTTCATTAATCATGTAGCACACTGGAGGAAGGAGAAGAAAGGATTGGTCCTGAATTGGATCTAGGAGATTGTATCCAAACTGAGAGGCAGCCTGAAATGCGTGGGACAGGTTAGTAGACTGGTTCCTGTCAAAGAGGAAGAATCAGCTGCAAGAATTTTGGAAGGGACCTATTTTTATGCTGTTTTTGAGTATTCAGTTTAGCATACGTGATGTAGGAAACAAAGGCAAAAAAAAAAAATTACATTTCCTTACTACTTACAGACCACTGACAAGTCCTTGTAACAGGCAGGGTGACATTCCTCTAGGATCTCAGCTGCTTGGATGTTAGTACTTTGCTAAGGGCAAAAGGCAATCTTAGCTTAACATTATCCCAACCCCTTAGGATCCTGTAAGTCTATTTCAACATAGAAAAATTCCTTTGGAAAATTCTTTACCTCTTTATGTTGACAATCATCTGTCAAGCGTACGGCCCATTGATGTAAGGGTCTCACGACTAAGGTTTTATTAGACTGTAATAAATGACCTTTCCTTAACAATAGCTAGCCCCCTCAAGGTCTTGGAAACCTTGCTTCCAAAATTCCTTAGAGACTTGTGCTATCCCTAACCCCCTCCTAACTTGAAAGTATATAATCAGTTACCTGTAACAACCCCGGTGCAGCTCTTTCGCCCACGGGTCCTGTCCCCATGCATTAATAAAACCATCCTTTTGCACCGAAGATGTCTCAAGAATTCTTTCTTGGCTGTTGGCTCTGAACCCCAACATTTTCAACATCATTATAGAAACTAAGAAATTTTACCATTACTTACTACTCATTGTTGCCACAAATAGACAATGATGGTCATGTCTTAGAGTGGAATAATTAATTAAGTGGGAAATCAATGATCTTTCATAAAAAGAGCACAGCCTTGTAACATTTGTAGACATGTCTCTGCCTCTCTTGCTCTGTGCACTCAGGGACCACCAGACCTATGTGCTCTGGGCAGAACAGAAGCTCTTTTACCTGACCAGCCATCCCTCCCCCACCATGGACTCCTCATCTTCCCTGGTTATTCTTTCCCTGGGTCCAGGGAGATTATTTAAGAGGGCACAAGGCTTGGTTCTCTAAACAGAGCTAATAGTGTACACACACACACGATATTTTAAGGAATGGATTTGTGATTATGGACTGGCAAGTCCAAAATCTGTAGGGTAGACCAGTAGACTGGAAATTCAGGCAGAGTTTTTAATGTTGCAGCCTTGAGGCAGAATTCCCTCATTTCAGGGAAACCTCAGTTTTTGCTCTTTAGGTCTTCAACTTGAGGCCCACCCACATCATACTTAACCTTTACTTAAAGTCAACTGATTATAGATGTTGACCACATCTACAAAATACCTTCACAGCAACATTTAGACTAGTGTTTGACCAAACAGCTGGGCACCGTAGACCAGCCGAGCTGACCCATAAAATTAACCATCACACCTTTTGTGACTGTTTCAAAAGCATTCCAGAACTCCTGAATACCCAAGGGAATCAGGTCCCCACAGCCATACTTGTCTGAGCTTTGCATAGGGCCAGTGGGGCCCATGGAAATAGGTGGCTATGTGGGATAGTGTTATTAATATTCTTTCCCAAAGGTGGAATAAATGTCATTTTCCTGTTTTCAAATTTTAGTAAAATTTCCAAATTCTAGAACACTGAAAGGATACAATAAGCACTATTCAGGCCTAGAAGGAGAATGTCATTTAAAATTTATCAACACGCTGCTACCGCTGTGAAAGCAGATTGTGGAAGTGTGAAAATCTGCCTCTCATTTGCTCCCTCACACATACCATTCCCGCTGTGGAGCTTGAGGAGGCCCGCTGGAAAGGCAGCTCTCTTTCTGCTAAGCCCTTGGCACGTTGAAGCCAGGGCACCGCCTGCGGTTAAGGCTTCCTGGGACTCCATGTTATGTGAAGTGCCTGCCAGTCATCAAGAGACTGGGTCACTGGCCCCAGAGCCACAGCCAACCTGGTGCCTCCGCCTGCAGAGACCCCACCCTGGTCCTTGCTCCCTGGGACTCCATCCTTTTCTTGCCCGTGGGGCAGAGCTACCAGCAGAACGTGAAGCTGACCTGGGCCCCAGAGTCTCTGATAGGGACAAGCATCACTTCTCGACTTCTGGGTTATTGATTGACAAATACAGGAGGAAAGATGATATCTGGGATTCTCTTCTTCTTTTTTGAAACAGTATGATTGTGACTCTCTGTCCCTTCTCTGCCTGTTGAATTTCCTCTTCTTTCTAGGGTGAGTGAGTGCAAATCCACATTTTCCCTTAAGCTTTCCTGGACCACTCTAGTCAAGGCTAATGCCCCTTTCCTCGCAACTCGTATTCTTTCTATCATTCATTCAAAAAACATCTGATTATGGTGTTGCTAATTTTTAGGTTCAAATTTTATCTCTTCAGCAAGATTGGAAACTCCTTGAAAGCTTAGCCCGAGGGTCACATTTATTTAAAACTTGCTGTATCCTGCACCCCCTCCCTGCAACCCCCTCATGTACACACATATCCATACCCACCCTGGTGTGCACGCACACACACACACACACGCACAGCCCCAGACAGAGTAGAGATTTAATTAACATTTATGAGTGGTGTTGATGGCTCAAATTGCTTCACTCCCTGGCACATGGTAATTCAGAGTATGATAATGATAATTTTTATAGGAAAGAAGTTTACCTTGAGTGGGTTATCTTGTGTGGTTTTACTACCCTAAAGTTGCATTTATTGAGCAATTCCTATGTGCCAAAGACTACACAAGGCTCTTCTTTATGTTGTCTTATTAAATCTCACAATAGCTCTGAAAGATAAGGGTTCAATATGCATTTTTAAAAGGCCAATTGTGACTCCGAGTGGCTAAATAATAAGGAAGTTTATTATAAAAGCACCTTGTAAACTTTAAGTCAGATACCAATATAATGCATGACTCTGCTCATTAAATGAAGTTACCATATAGGATAAAAACAGACAACCATCTTAATACAAGTTTGGTGTCAATCTGATAGGAGCCAGGAACCCAGTAACTTTTGGAAGGCTCTGCTCTTATATTTTGAAATCAGAGTGGTAGAGTGAGTGGATGCATTTAGGAAAAGGAAATGGGGAACAGACCTGCTGGCTTATAAATAGTAACAGAGATGCATTCAGTTAGCCTCCCATGATGGGTTCAGTTAGGAACAGAAGTGAACCATGTAATAACTCAACTGTGGTGGTGCAAAGACCCCTAAAGCAAAGTCCACACACAGGTTCTTGCTTTCTTTCATGTGAGCCTAGCCCACAGCACAGTAAATGTTGGGAGTGGAGGGTGAAGGGACGCAGTGGGATACAAGGCAGCCCTCTGCTTCCAAAGGAGAGACAGGCAAGAGCCTACAAATGCTTCATGATGAGCTCTAAGTAGGAATTTGCAGGCCAGGATGTCTAAAAATGATAAATACTCGGTGCGATCCACCCAGAATGGGGGTTCTCGTAGGTGTCTTACAAATCTGGCAGGGTCTCCTGCTGAGTCCCAAACGCATCTACTCAGAGGCAGCAGCGGAGAGAAAACCCAATAGCACAGCTCCATTTGGATTTTCATTTAACTATCAATGCAGGGTCTTGAATTCTGAAACTACTAGGGATGCAACTATCTGATGAAATCACTCAAGCCTTGTTTTAAGTTGTATCCTACATTGGGGTTAGGTTCTAATTCTGCATTCATTGCAAAATTGTCTGTGTACCATGAAACTTTGGTAACAACTTGTAGGACCACTGTATTCATTCAGAATGCTGCAAGCTGTAAGCAACAGAACACCTGACTAAAAGGGATTTAAACCCCAAAATGGATTAATTATCTTACCTAGTAAGTTGGAAGATAAGGGTGCAGGTTGAGTACAGAAGCTCAAAGAATGTCATGAAGGATGCAGACTCTTGTCTTGCCAATCTTCGGGGTACCAACTTTTTATCCTTAGGCCCATATCTCAATGCTGCAAAATAGCAGTCACAGTCTGAACACCCCTCCCTCACATAGGGACATTTAATATAGGAAAGAAAAAGGCCTGATGAGAAAAGGGATTTCCATTTACAGCAGAGGAAAATATTTCTTAGAGGACCCTCCAGCAGCTCCGCCTACCATTTTATGACCAGACCTGGATCAAATAGCCACCCTAGTTGCAACTGAGTCTGGGAAAAAGGGGTATGTGGCAGAGATGAATGATCATCGTAATTGGCCTACACCAATCATGAATCATTGTCTGGAGCTGGTCAAATTGCCACCCTGAATAAAATCATGGTTTTGTTAGCAAGGAGGAAGGATGGAAATAAATATCGGTAGACAGAAGATTATACCACAGCTGAATAACGTAGCTCTAAGGTTTTAAATTCCACTGGAAATGTAATCACCTTTACTTGGCTATAAATAAACTATCTGTCCCAAAAAACTAATCTTTTAGCAGTGATAATTGTGATGGAATTTAATATATATTTCTTAACAACAGAATTTAAAATCAGAGTAAAAGACATAGGATTGGTGTTACGGACCAACAATAATGAGACTGAAGGGAAATCAGTAGTCTATTAAATATCTCTATATATTCACAGCCATGAACAATCTCTTGTAAATTAATCCAAATGAATTACTCATACATTTCAACTTTGGTTATTATTCTTCGAGATAATGCAATGATAAATTTTAGTGGAATATTTCTGAAAACAAGATAGGTCATGAATTCACAAGTGTGGAGGCATAAATGTTGGCACAAGACAGGAGGAAATTTGCATAAAACAAATGTCTGGTAAAACTGTACTAATGGATAGCTGATTCCATAGGTAAAGTGCTACAGGGAAATGCAGCCCAAAGAACCCAAGTGCTACTCAGATTGTGAGTTGCGCGCATGGGACAAGATCTAGTCTCTGTATGGACACCAGGCACTTCAAAAAAACTGTATCTGCTTTTGGTTACCCTGGCAAGCAGTCAAGAAAATAGAAACACTTAGCAAAATTCATCACCGTTATTGGAAATACCTCTGAGCAGTTCTTACTTCCCTTTGCCTTACTTTTCTTGGGTAATTTTTACTTTTCTTGCCGTAGCTTATACAGCAGTTAAATCATCTCCAGTCATGTCTGGTGCAGGGGGTGGAGTGTAAACAAACAATTCACCAAACAGAATCAAAACATATATTACACATGTGTTCAGTGATATTCTAAATGTGAAGTCTTTACCCCTGCTACAGGCCATTTAAACAATTGTAAAAATTGTGCTTTGTGTAGATAAAGCCCACCTTAAAAAGAAATGAGAAATGGAAGTATATGAACTTTAGCATTCCACATCAAAACGGCCACATGCGGGCCTGCGTGGGCTCATTCCTCTGCAAAATAAGGACAACTGGGGAAAATGATAAAAAATAACAAAAGCCATTTAAAGGCTCTGGAAGTTTTTCTCAGGGCATGAAGCAAAATGAAGAAAATTTCCTCAAGAAAATCTATAAAGAATCTGTAAGAACAGTGAGAGTCTGTAGCATTTGAACCACAAATTCTCTCAGCTTCTTCAAAAAATAAAATAAAATTCTATAAAGCAGTACATTTTGTCATGTAATATTGAATTTCTAACCTATGTCTATATGTGGTATGTGTGATAATTGTAAAACAAAAAGGAGGACAAGGAATAAGGCTGCTCCTGAGATGTTTCTGTATCCCACTGGAACTAAGTTGATATAAATCTGAAGTAGATTCTGATAAGACACATAAACTCTAAGGTAACCATTAAGAAAACAGCTAAAAAATGTATAGTGAAAAATAATTGAAGGAATGTAAATGTTATACTAGTCAATATTTACTTAGTGCAAAGAGAAGCAGGAAGGAGGAAGGGAGGAACAAAAGGACATGGACATAGAGAAAAAAAGGAAAATGTCAGGTATAAATACAACTGTCTCTGTAATAACACTAAATGTAAATGGATTTTCATTGGACAACAATTCAATCAAAAGACAGATCATCAGACTGGATGAGGATACAAGATGTATCTTGTGTATGTTCCTATAGGAGAAAAACTATAGATTCAGGATACAAATAGGTCACAAGTAGAAGGATGGAAAGAGATATGCCATGCAAATAGCAACCATAAAAGAACTTAGAGGCTTAATCCTGTTGGGCAAAATTGACTTTAAAACAAAAAACATGTTACTAAAGATAAAGAGGAACATTTTATAGCAATAAAAGGGTGAATCCATCTGGACGATACAGCAATTATAAACATATATGCACTTAGCAAATAGAATCCAAAAATATATGAAGTAAAAACTGACAGAATTAAAGGAATAAATAGACAATCAACAATAACAATTGTAGACATTCATACCCAACCTTCAATAATTGATAAGGAAGAACTAGGCAGAAGATCAACAAGGAAAGAGAAAACTTGAGTAACACTTACGAACCAACTAGACCTACCAGATGTCTATAAAACACTCTGCCCCACAGCAGAAGAATATACTTTTTTCCCAGAAGATAGAAAAGACCTTCTCAAATATTGACCGTATGCTAAACCACAAAACAAACTTCATTCACTTAAAATGACAGAAGTAGTGCAAAGTCTGTTTTCTGACCACAATGGAATGCAATTAGAACCAATAACAGAAAGAAATTTGGGAAATTAAAAAAAAATGTGGAAAATAACATACTCCTTAATAAGCAATGAGACATAAGGAAATCATAAGGGAAATTAGAAAATGTTTTCAGATGAATGAAAATGAAGACACAGCACACCAAAATGTATGGGATGCAGCTAAAGCTGTGCTTAGAGGGAAATGTATAGCTGTAAATACCAATCATAACATAAGAAGGAAGATCTCAAATTAATAATCTAACCCGCCAGCTTGAGGCACTGGAAGAAAGAACAGCGATCTAAACCTAAAGCAGGAAGTAATAAAGTAATAAAGAGTGGAAATTCATAAAACAGAGAATAGGAAAACAGGGGAGAAAATCAACAAACCCAAAAGTTGGTTCTTTGAAAATTGACAAACTTTAGCTAGAAAAGTATATGTATTTTAAGACAATGCGATCAGCTTTCACTTTGTAACCTGGAGCCATGTCCCCGCACATTCTCAGTTTTCTAGACAAGGTAGAGCATAAGACATGCAGCTGAAGTTACAGCAGCAATAGTAAGTGGCTGGTATGGAAAGCAGAAGTAGCTAATGTCACAGCAGGGCTCTGTAGAGCTTAGTGGGAACAAGGGAGTGAACATCCAGACCCCGGTGGACTGTTGAATCAGAACAACTTGCAGGTACTGGCCAACTCTGAGAGTTTCTGATTTTATAAGTTTCAGCAGAATGTCCAAATTCACATAGCCCAAATATTAATAGATCTGGTCCCATAAATCTCTCCTATTAAGATGTTGGGAAATACAGCACCATTTAACAATAATACTTAAAAAAAATTCCAGGGATACACAATGCTGTGATTTATTCAATTAATTTGGCCAACATTGCTGGATGGATGCCGTATGTGAATATTTGGGTATACAGTGCAGCCAACAAGCATGTCTTCAGGAAATACAGATACACGGCTAAGTGAGCAGTGTGGAGAGGAGATTGGCAGGTAAGCTTGATCCCTGGTGGTCCGGTCTTCTCTGAATATTTCAAGGACTATTAAATCTGTTAGTCACTTGCCATAGGCAACAAGGTCATTCTCACCCTCTTGTCCTGTTTGGAGGAAGGCATCATTAGTAGCTATCACCTTCTGTGGCAGAGATCAGCCTGCTTCTTGCATGTGCCCCCAGCAGCTTGTACCAAGCCTGGCACACACAATACAGGTTTGTTGGTGTAAGAACAATAACCACGATATTTTGAGTGCTTACAATGTGCCAGCCTCCTGTCCTGTAGCTATGATGCCTTCTGAGTTAGCTTTGTGCCTGGCGAGTGCATCTTAGCATCATTGTCATCATACCCTACAGACTGACACAATCCTGGCACATGCCTTCCTTGATGGTAAAATGTTGCCTAGAATGATTCCTGGCTCAGCCACCTCCTATCTGTGTGGCCTTGGGAAAGGTACTTAACCTCTCTGTGCCTCAGGTTCTCCTCCTGTGAAATGGAGTGAATGCTAATACCTACCTCTATCTTTATTTAAGAATTTAATGAATTGAAAGTTGCAAAGCACTTAGAGAAATGCCTGGCAGATAGTAACACTTTCTCTTCCTTTCTTTCTTTCTTTTTAAGATTTATTTATTTATTTTTTAGAGAGAGCGCTTAGAAGCCCGGGGTGAGGGGAGGGGCAGAAGGAGAGAGGGAATCTCAAGCTGACTCCACCCTGAGCATGGAGCCCAACGTGGCGCTCAATCTCAGGACCCTGAGATCATGACCTGACCCAAAACTGAGAGTCAGACGCTTAACTAACTGAGCCCCCCAGGCACCCCAACACTATGTGTTTCCTAAATAAATAGAACTAGTCAGTGAGTTAAATCTCCTGTTTACTGTATGAAAAAAAAACTAATTTGGTCCAACCTTCACAGCCTTTTCTGCCAATAGCCATGTGCTTCTGCCAGAGGGAAAAGGAGAACAGACCTCAGTTTCTGATATCCCCATTTAAGCCACAGCCTTTGGCCAAAAACTCTGTGTTTATCCTCACTTAGGATTTATTCCCTCCCCAACGCCAGCTTGAGGGCACCCCCAAAACTGCCTTTCCCCAGCATCGATGATGCATGCTTTTTGCTGACTCAGATCCTTGAGTATTTTGCCAAAGCAGAAACCTCCTAATGAAAACTGACAGCACGGATACTTATGCCAATATCCTGTTGCCCCTACTAAGAGAAGGAGACACCAAACAGGAAACGTGGTGTCCTGCTCAAGCTCCCTCCCCAGTGTGGTCACTGCTTCCACGGAGTTTCCTGGAGTGTCCGCATATCCAGACTCGTCTGCCCAGGGCCTCCAGACCCACAGCCTCCTGTCAGCGCTTCACCATTTCCGTTTCTTGCAGTCAGCGTTACTGCTTCAGTGAACCTGGGGGAATGCAATCGGCCTTTCATACCCTCTATGCTCTGGGTAAGTTTGCTGTAGGGACATGAATGAGAGAAGAGTAAAGCCTCAACGATACCCAACACACATTATGATAAATGCCATGCTCCTCAGGATGCCAGATTTAGGAGAAACACACAAATAAACAAAACCCAAAAAGGATACTCGATTGAATTTGAATTTCAGATAAACAGCAAGTAACTTTTTAGTATAAGTATATCCCATGCAATATTTGGGAGATACTTATACTAAAAAGTTACTTGTTGTTAATCTGAAATTTATATGTAAGTGGCCATCCTGTATTTTATCTGGCAACCATACATGCCCTGGAAAGGAAGAAATCCAGGAGAAGCCCTACAAGGCTAATTAGTATTTGGTGGAGGAATTACCTCTCTCTATAAACAATTTTTTTTTTTTTATCAAGGGGACCATGTGATGCTTCCCACAGATGAAAGGGACCAGAGGTAGGGTTGTGGACTCAGCAACAGGAAAGAGGTTACACAGGGTTTCTTGTGCTAGGCAGTGTGCCCCTGTGCGAACTCAGAGTTGGATCCCAATCCCTCCTATGTGCCAGAGTTTGGTACTTCTGTTTCTTTACCTCTCCCAAAGAACTATCTCATATCTCAAAGGTACATAATTCATCTGGAATCCTCCACATTGGCAATACCCTGGCCGCTCAGAAAATAGAGCATGCATACTCAGCGCAGGAAGCCCAAAGTATAGGGATCTCTTTGACTTCGAGTCACCAGGATTGAGCGAAGATGGAGTGATACTCATAAAAACACTCTTATGTATTCATGCACATGCTTTTATATATTCTCTTTTATGCTTACTCTGCCTAAGGCTCGCGTATGTTACCCAAGTAATCTCAGTTCCAGACTCTGCGGTGTCTCTGGAGAAATGGGAGCAGCGTCCTGAAGAATTGAGTTTGATGCTAGAAGATGTCATCTTTAGAGGTCCCGTGAGGGCTGCAGTTAGATTTCAAAGTTCAGTCATATTATAGAGACAGTGAAAGATGTCCCCGGGGAGCAGGAGGAGGAGGGAAGCAGGGAGGACAGAAGAAAGAGAGATCTGAGATGGAGAAACAAAGAGAAGTCAGGAAAGGGTGCCCAGGACCTAATTTCTTCTTCAGTTGGATGAACTTTTCTTTCATAATCAAGCTTCTCATCTTTTTAGACTGAACGTAGAAAATCTTTGACAAAACAAAATCAACCTTATCCAAGAATCGTTTGCTTGGGAACACAAGGAAAAGCACCATGGACGTCAAATGACAAACCCAAAGTGTTCTGATACAGTGATTCTCTCTCCATATACTTGATACTGGGTCCATATGTAAATCTAAGAATGTAAATATATTTATCTATAATTAACTATAATGAACTAGTTCTTGTTCCCAAAAGGGCTAATGGATATGATATTTTTTGTAATATATATTTGTGCATCTTTAAATTTGATTGTGGAAATAATCACATTTCCTGAAGCAAGGTGTTTTGTCAGAGAGAGAGAAAGAGAGCACAAGCAGGGGGTAGCGGCAGGCAGAGGGAGAAGCCGACTTCCCACAAGCAGGGAGCCCGATGCGGGGCTCAATCCCAGGATGCTGGGATCATGACCTGAGCCAAAGGCAGATGCTTAACCAACTGAGCCACTCAGGAGCCTGATGATTTTTTTTTTTTAATGGGGAAAGTGAGGCCTCAAGGGATTATGCCTATGTCTAGCTAACACCTATTTTTCCTAAACCTTATGCTGTATTTCTCAGATTTGATACCTCCACCTTTGTGCTTCCCAGAGCTTGCCGTTTCTTCTTCTCGTTTCAGCTGAGGAATTAACCACAGAGAGTGGGGCTCTGAGCTCTGTCCTTGCTACTCTTCCATGCATTAAATTGAAATTTTTATAACCTGTGGGACTTAGATAGCTCTTGATAGCCAATAACTTTCCAATCATCAGATTTCACTGTGGTTTGGATGATTATGAGCATATTTCTACCTCTTTCCTCTAGTTTGCAGAGAACAGGAAGAGAAACAGGATGCACAGGGTAGGGAAGCCGGCAGGAGGAATCAAGCTTTCCTAACTCTGGCCTCTGGTCTAGCAAGCTGGACCAATCGCAGAGCGGTCAGGAGCCGCCAATGAGAAAAGTCCTGGTTGCAGGAGACTCAGACGCTCTGGCCATCGCAGACAGGCAGTGTTTCCGAGGTACTCCTCCAGGAGGCCACGAACAGTCTGGTCCAGCTGCTTCTCGTCATTACTTTGTTTTTGGTTGCTCCTGTAACCTGCACTTCTTACAAATCTGTGTTCTCAGTAAATGACTATTGTGGTGTAAAACCTATCACAGCTGGTGTTTTTCTTTTGAGGCAGAGTGATATTATCTTAAATAATTATCAGATCTCCAGAAGTGAAGGGGAGAATGAGGGTTTTCCTTACCTGTGGGATTTAATCCCTTCTATCTTGTTATCAAGCTTCTATGACCTCAATCATGTTTTCTTGTCTGTTTGTATGTTTGTGCGTGTATCTGATAGATACATACACGTGCACACATCATACACACGAACCATAAATATATATACATACATATGTCATATACATATGGTTCTTACACAGAAGGAGTCTCAGAAAATTTTGCTGGATTCAAATCTATATTTTGATTAATCACAAATACAGGGGCACCTGGGTGCCTCAGTCGGTTAAGCGTCTGCCTTCAACTCAGGTCATGATCCAGGGGTCCTGGGATCAAGCCCTGCATTGGGCTCCGTGCTCAGCAGGGAGTCTGCTTCTCCCTCTCTCTCTGCCCCTCTCCCTTCCTCATGCTCTCTCTCATGCACTCTCTTTCTCAAATAAATAAAAAAAACTCTAAATGATAATAATAATAATAATAATAATAAAGAAATACACATCTACGTTAACACTGCTTGAAAAGTTTGAAAAAGAACGTGGTGGTCTGTTGCCTGGCTTCCTGCTGTGACTTTCTCTCCTGTGGCTCCACAGAACAGGTATCATTCTTCTCCCTCAAGGATGGTTGTGCATACATTCTGAGTGGGGCGAGTCTTTCAGTTGAAAGTCAGATTAAACTTCGGCAAGCGGCAACACCAGCGCGTTATAACGACCTACTTTCTACTTTGCAGTCCATGAGATCCATTTTAGGTAAATCACAAATATTCTTTTTTTTTTAAAGATTTTTTATTTATTTATGTGACAGAGAGACAGCCCGCGAGAGAGGGAACACAAGCAGGGGGAGTGGGAGAGGAAGAAGCAGGAAGAAGCAGGCCGATGTGGGACTCGATCCCGGAACGCCAGGATCACGCCCTGAGCCGAAGGCAGTCACCTAATGACTGCACTACCCAGGCGCCCCAATCACAAATATTCTTATAATAAAGGCTAGTCCCCTAACAAAAGCAGAGTTGGAGTGATCTCTCCCCCCCTTTTTTTAAAAATTCAAAACCCGCAGCTTTCTCATAGAGGAAGAAGTCGGTGTGCCTGATCAGGACAGTCATCTCAATATATAAAGACAAAGGCTCCCCCAGCCCTAAAGTTACCCCCTTTCCCTTTCTCGAGCTCTTAACTTTCCTTCATTATTCTCAGACTTTGAAAGCAGTTAGCGGATTTTCAGGAACAATGGCAAATTGTCAAGCATTCCCTAGAAAGGGTGGAGCCCTGTATTTCTCATTTATCTGCTCTCCTTACATCAGTGCATCAGCGCGATATTTGCAACCCCAGGCATTTTTTTACTGCAGTTCATTCAAGGGTGAACCAGAGATGACAAGCCCGCTGGGCTATGGAGGGAAAGGCGTGAGACTCAAAGCGCAAGCAAGTACCCTCCAGGAAGAAGGCTGGATAAAGCTTGAGAAGTCCCTGCTCCATGATTTCTAGCCCTTCCACAAAGCTGTTTCGTTTCCAATCCATTTTCTTATACGTTTTGACTCTTCTGGAAAAGTCTTGTGACTTTTCTAGGAAAAGTCTCCAGGGCAGCAAGCTTTCAAAGCCCGCTGCTAACTCTGTGCCAAGCTAACACGTGCAAGGGGCATTTGTTTATGAAACAGGGTAAACACACAGATTGCTTCTCACCACGCCTTATACCCCCACGGCTGCTTAACAACTAGCGCTGAGACTTGCGGGCGTCTAGGGAACATACTGTTTGAAGCCATTTCTTCTCTGGGACTCTGGGCTGTTATTATGATGTCATGCATGTTCTTGTTTTGTTCCAGATGTATAACATTAACACAAAATGTTGGAGGTCATGAGAGCGTTGGGCTCCAAAAGCATTATGGCTTGTCTTTTCCATGCCAGTCCCCAGAACGACTTGTTAAAGAAGGAGCTGGCATCATTTCTAGCATTTACACAATCGGAGGTCATGGGGTAGGCCCACTTCATTGGGAACCCCAATAATATTACAGACCCAAGAATATGTCTAGTGCTCAAGGAGCAGCTTATGTAACTATTATTATGGGTAAATTGAAAGGGCTTCGGATTGCCTTCACGAAGTTACGGAAGGGCTGTTAGATATACTTACAGGGTTAGTCAGTTGCAGGGAAACCTGCACAGGTGTGGAGATGCCAATAGTAGCATCTCCGTTGTCTGCCCTCCAGTTGCCCAAGTGAAAATAGCATACTTGGTGTGCAAACATAGCTTCAATACAAATCCCCTAGACCCCTCTTCTAACCAGAGAGCCAACCCTCAGCCCCATTATCGCACATATAGAGATTCATATATGCTGGCAGTGAAAACAGAGCGGACTTGAAAAGTCTGTGCATCAGTTATCTGTTGCTGCATAACAAATGACCCCCAAACTTTGGCGTTTGAGCAACAATCATCCTTTGTTATTTCTCACAGGTTCCTGCCTCAGGAGTTTAGTTAGGGCACAGCAGGGCTAGCCTGTCTCTGTTCCACGACTTCTGGGGCGTCACATGGAAGGCTCAAAGGCTGGGGGCTGAAAGCATCTGAAAGCTCCTCACTCTCATTTCTGATTGTTGATGCTGGCTGTTAGAGGGGGACCCAGCTGGGGCTGTGGGCCAGAATGCCCCCGTGGGACCTCCCCATGTGGCCTGGGCTTCCTCACGACATGGTGACTGGCTTCTCGGTGTGACCATCTTGAGACAGAGAGATCCAGGCCGAGCTGTGCGCATGCCCTTTACAACCTCGCCTCGGCAGACAGGCGGCATCACTTCCACTGTGTTCTATCGGCCGAGGCAGTTACGAAGTCCTGCTCCGGTTCACAGACTCCCCCTCTCGTAGCAGATATGTCAAATCACCCAGAAAACGTGTATTGGATCAGCCACCTTTGAAAAATACAAGCTACCAGAGGCGCGTCCTCCACGTACGGTGGCTTTTCTGTGGAAGTGGTGGATTCTCCACCAACATTAGTGAAGGCACCTCCTGAATAAATATTAATGGAGTGCTGTGAGGGGTACAAGGACTCCAGGTGTCCTGTGGGAAGCAACAGCAGTCAGAGAGTCCAACAATTCAGTGGAAACCTCTGAAGAACTTGCCGACTGGAAAGAGAGGAGAGCTGATTGCTGGACTCTTCTTCCAGCTAGGCTTTTGGATAAATGTCTGGAGAGCACAGGGCTCAGCAAGTCAAGAGCCAGCAAAAGCAACACCATAAAAACAACAACGCCTACACTTTCCTGCACTTGGTGTTTCTCTAAGCACTAGCCCATCTGACTCACCGGACAGCAAGCTGAGTGAAGTGTGGACAGTCTTTCCCAGAGAGTCAACGTTAAACAGGGAAGACACTTCTGTTATGTGCAAGGAATGGGCACTTAAGCAGGAGGAGATGGGCAAAAGACAAAGCGGAATAAACAAGGTGACAAATGAACAGGACTATGGCAGCTAGTGATGGGCACTGCAGGAAGGCTAGCATAGCAAGTGGTGGAGACGCACCCAGGGCCGGACCGAGCACAGCCGTGTATTTTAAGTGTTTGCTGACAACCTCTCCCAGACTCCTGGGATATGCGTTGGACACAACTACATTCTATGGATGGAGGAATTCAAGTCACTGGGGACATCCTGTGGCTCTGTGACACCAGTGGCCAGCAGAAATCCCACAGACTGGCATAGCAGCGAGGATGAGGTGGGAACTCCAGCTTATTGGCCGTTGTCCCTTGTTCCCCGCAGGCTGCATGGCTCCTGCCAATGGCGGCTGTTCAGGGCCTGGTCAGGTATCTAGGCTGGCCTAGGGGCTGTCCCTTCTTGGGGCCTGGACGGAGTGCCAGGAGCCCTTAAAGAATAGAGAAATCAGAGAGTAACCAACAGAAGTACATGATCTTTCTTAGCTGTTTAGATCAGGAAATGAATGAAAATTATCTTTCATTACATAGTAGATTTGGTCATGAAGAGCTAGATGTAAACACAAGCTTCGTGGATTGAACTGTATCTTAACAACTCTCTGACATCAGGATTGGCAAACTCTGATAATGGTTGAAGTTGAACAAAGGATACATGGGGGCTCACCAGACGATTCTGGTTTGGTGTATGCTTGTACATTTCTCAAATAGAAAGTAAGTAACTGAGCAAATAAATAGCCGTTCTTCCGGCAGTGGATCTCTCTCTCTCTCCTTCTCTTAAAATAAGAACAATTAATTCTAAGTACTCTTTTTTGAAAAAGTGAATTTTGGGAAAAGAAACATATAACTCTTCAAACACATTTGGCTTTTCTAGTGCCAAGCAATAGCATATTGAAATAATTTGCAGTATTAGCCCCACCTTTAATTTCTGTAATAGTTAAATAACACGAATAGGCATGTTTCCACCTATTGGGGACATACTTACGAAGCATCAGAAGGAGCAGCGTGCCTGGCGTGGTTACTCAGGAGAGGCGAGATGAACCTGGGAGTTCCGGGGACAGGGTCTGGTCCTCGCTCTCCTCCAGCAGGTCTGGAGGCGGGTCTCCTCCCATCTCAGGGTCTTAGTGTTCTCAAGGAAAGGAAGAGTTTGTTTTGGATCACTGCAGGGATCCTTCCTCCCAACAACGGGAAGAGAATTTCTGGGGGTCAAAGCATGTCGGGACTGAAAATACCAAGACCACTCGAGACAGAGGACAGGGAAGACAGGTTAGAATTTCCATGTCCTTGGATGAGAATCAGCATAATGCCTCACGGCCATTAGGGATGTTGCTAGCATCGTGGCTTCTCTCTGTCGCTTGTCTCCTCGCCCCTCCTCAGGCTCACATCTTAGTCTGAAAAGGAAACCGATGAAAAGATCNCCATAACGCTGGGATCACGCCCTGAGCCGAAGGCAGACGCTTAACCGCTGTGCCACCCAGGCGCCCCGGGAAGAGAATTCTGGGGGTCAAAGCATGTCGGGACTGAAAATACCAAGACCACTAGAGACAGAGGACAGGGAAGACAGGTTAGAATTTCCATGTCCTTGAACAAGAGTCAGCATAATGCCTCACGGCCATTAGGGATGTTGCTAGCATCCTGGCTTCTCTCTGTCGCTTTTCTCCTTGCCCCTCCTCAGGCTCACATCTTAGTCTGAAAAGGAAACCGATGAAAAGATGAGAAACGGCTTCTGGCTATTGAAAATATTTTCACAGTATCTTTGAATTTCTCAGATAACACAGCATATAAATGTCATTCTCTTCATCTGGAAGAAGGCAAAGAGAACTTCGAGGGACAGCCACAACTCCGTGTCCTGCGGAAAGTCTGTGCTGGGGTTGCAACCCCAGAGCTTTTCCTTCCCTTTCCTGATTGGTGACATGATCTCTCCGGGGGGGGGGGGTCCTCTCCTCTTCACCCCTGTCCAGAAACCAACCTCGGTGTCTGTAAAAGACAGCAAGGAAACGCTCGGGGCTCGTGCTTTAATATGCTTACAACTCTTGCTAGGCGGTGGCATTCTAATTTTTCATAAATTTTATTTTAACTTTTCTCTTGGTGCTTCTGGACTCTCCAACTTTTCTTCAATAAGCATGCATTCCTTTGTCCTCGGGAAATTAACCCCAGTGCACACGATTTTTTAAAAAGTAAATTGGTTACTCCCCAGTTTAAAATCCATCACTGGTCCTTCATTGCTGTCCATGCTTAGCGCGGAAAATCCAGAAGCACTGGCCTGGCCCCTGGGCCTCCAGGACTGGGGTCCCCTACTGACAGACCTTACCTCCTGGTCCCCTGACCACCCCGCCCTCTGGTCCTCAGGCTGCCCGTTGATCCCACCCATGCCCCGCACCCACACGTACTTGACCTCTGCTCCCCGCCCTGCCACGGCCCTGCCAACAGCGGCTCCACCCGGTGTCCGCACCTCCTTGTCCTTCCGGCCCGCGGCAGTGTGCGACAGGCTCCATGCCCTCCTCCGGAGGCCCCTACAGCCCCGCCGCCACAGCCCTGCCTGCGGGCACCCTCGGTTACCCTCCGGCATCCAGTCTGCCACGGAAGCCACCCCAGACCCGCAGGGCGCAGGGCATGTCAGGGCCGTCCCCTCACTAGCTAGGAAATGCCCTGATGCCAGGCTCAGTGTCTTTCTCTAGTTGCTGTTTTCTTTTTTGTCTTTTTGGACGTCCCAGTGTCCAGCAATGTCAGACTCCCAGCAAGCGACCCGTGAAATCACCGAATATTTGCTTGGGTTTCAGATGCCCACGCAGCAATTGTAAATCACTAGAGGTCGGTTCTCTCCGCTCCCCCGATAAAGGCCACTTGGGAATAAAACCATGCAGAGTGTTGCATGCAAAGGACCAACCTAAACACAAACGACTTTCTTGGGCCCGACGTTTGCGGAAGCAGGGGTGCCCGCTCTACCTGTCTGCGTTCGTCTTCCACCTGAAGCCCCAGCCGGCTGCAGCCCAGAGAGCGGTGACTTACGGCTGGATGACATCCTTGTGCCTGCGTCTGTTTCCCCCCTACCTCCAGGGACCCTCTGACTGGTATACTGTAGGTGCTCATTCAATGCTTGGGGAAGGAATGAATTTCACACTTAGGTAGCCGATGTGGCAGGAAGGGTTCAGCCCATATAAATGAGGACATTAAACAGCGCGTGCACGGGGGAAGGGGGAGCCGGTAGGGGAGTTTTGGGGCGCCGTTCCTGCACTGGGGCACTTGGCTGGGCGGGGCCCTGGAACCTCGCGCTGGCGCTGGGGCGGGGCTACGCCCTGTGGAGTCAGGAGCTTGGGACTCAGCCAGCGTCCTGGGCGCAAAAGTTTGAAAAGTGCTTGCCTTTCTTCCTTCCACGCTAAGCTGCAGATTCTCCGTTATTTTTGAATTCTCCTCTATCCTCTCTCCAGAGCTTTGCCAGTCCCGACACTGAAGCGTCTCAGAGCGTCACCCTTTAGGAATGTAAAATGATTCTTGTCCCAACGCAGCTTTGCTTAATAACACACTCTACAAATTCAGGGAGCTCGTTTGGGTAAAACACAGTTTTTCCTTTTCGTCCGTTTTCTGCTTTCTCCAAACAAATTCTGAGAAAGACTGCAACATCAGCAATTTGGCAACTTGGAACTGAAATAGAGAGTCTAGAGTCTGGAATCTCACGTCTTTCTCTGATTGAAAAAATAAAAATTCTTTGAAGTGTATAAATTCGTGCTTGGCAGTCCTTCCATCTGGCCTTGCTTCATTTTTCACAGACCAAACCAAAGCAGGGAACGCTATTCCTCAACCCTTCAGGGCGAAGATTCTCTGCCCTGTAGCCTTCACAAACCAGGACAAGAGTCCTCCTGAAAAGGGATGCAAGCCTCCTCCCATCCTGTCTGGCCACAGAGAGGACTCTCCCCAATCTCCTTCTCATCTTCCTAACCATCCTGTCCCCCCCTACAGCGACGTACACCCCAGAACCCAACACCCAACACCGGGCAACCGTGAAATGCTCTCTCTAGGATCAGGGGATGGAAAATGGGAGCAGGCTTGGTTAGGGGCCACCCCCTATATATCCAAACCTGGAAGTGTCCCCCCTCTCTTTCCTGGGTGGTTTGCATCCGTTCGAGAAGGACTTAGAGTAAGTAAAGTATAATCAATCTAAAATGAGTTAGTAACAGGAGCAAAGGACGATGTTCAAATCATTACTTATCATGATCAGCATCATATGACTTTTAAATTTGAAGCCTCTGGAGGACAGACGTGCTCCACACAGCCTGCGTGTGGGGATCGCTGTTTCAAACGGAATTTAGGATAGAACAGGGGGTGGAGTACAGGCCAACCCACGCTGGCAAGGTCAGATTGGCCTGTGGTCCTTTTACCAGATGGGCTTCTTGGGATCCATCCACGAATGGTGGCAATTCCAGGCAGGGCTCACCTCAAGAATGTGGAGAAAGCCCAGGGGAGCTTTGCCGTCCATGAAGTTCTACCTTCTACTGACTGTGCCGTTCTTCTCAGCCTTCCTCTGTCAGATTAAGACCAAGGGCTAATTTCTCCATGTGTTTTTACTTGGTTGGAATCCAGTAGAAGTGGAGAATTTGGATATTTCACCACTTGATGTTGGAATTCTTCTACCAGCATTTGAACTTAAGTTCTGAGAGATGGTTCCTGACGGGCACTTTCTTTTAAGTTGTTTTTGTGATGTTGTCAGCTCTGCTGACACAGCTTTAAGGTTTGATGAAACATTGAAGAACATTTCTATAACGAACAAAATGCTGTGTCTAGGAAATCACCCTCATTTTGTTGTCAAAAGAATTTTTTTCTGTATAATTTTTTTTTAAAAGATTTCATTCATTTATTTGACAGAGATAGAGACAGCTAGCGAGAGAGGGAACACAAGCAGGGGGAGTGGGAGAGGAAGAAGCAGGCTCATAGCAGAGGAGCCTGATGTGGGGCTCGATCCCATAACGCCGGGATCACGCCCTGAGCCGAAGGCAGACGCTTAACCGCCGTGCCACCCAGGCGCCCCTCTGTATAATTTGTTTTATATCAAAGTGTTTGGACTAAGTTTGTTGTGAACATAAACTGTTTGGAAGGCTTTCCTTAATGCACTAGTCATTTGTACCTCCTTATTCTGAAAGACCAAAACAACAACAACAACAACAACAACATCAACAACATCAACAACAGCACATCACCACCCACAAGTGAAGAAAGATGGAAGGATCCATGTGTGGGATCACAGATGTTCCGAAACAAAGATTAAATCACACAGTGAGGCCTGCAGAGTAAGCAATCTCTTCTAAGTTTTTTCACTTGGCATTCTTGGTCCTGGAAAGCTGGTCAGTTTCTAGACCAGGAGGGAGGCTAGCTGAGTGGACCCGGGGCTTAACAACGCTGGGTTCAGCAGTTTGCTGATGATGCCAAAGCCTCAGCCTGACTGTGGGGTCAGGCGACTCTCAACTCTTCTATTCTGATAAACTTAGTCAGCAGACCCTATCTTCATACCACCCTTGGAGCAGGCAAGCCTGGGAAATTCTGCAGAGACTGGATGTGCTCCTCTGGGCCAACGGGAATGTTCAGACCGAGGGAAAAAGCAAAACTGAACTGTGTGTGTCCAAATTGCTTTCCATGGCAGTGCGTCTCCAGGGATCAGGTCTTGGCCTGGGCTCTGGGAGCTGGCCTAGCATGGAAGAAGGACGGGGTTACAGGTCTGGAGCCAAAAATCCACATTCAGAATCAAGCAGGCAGAGGGGCGGCTGCATGGCTCATTCAATGAAGCATCCAACTCTTGATTTCGGCTCAGGTCTTGATCTCGGGGTTATGAGATAGAGTCCTGCGTCAGGCTCTGTGCTCAGTAGGGAGTCTGCTTGGGATTCTCTCTCTCCCTCTGCCCACCCCTGTCTCTCAAATAAATAAATAAATAAATAAATAAATAAATAAATAAATCTTAAAAAAAAAAAAAGAATCAAGCAGGCGGAGTAGGAAGAATACGAAGAGACTGAGCAGAAAGTTTGCGACAGGGAGATTTGGGACTCCAGCATGAGTGAGGACAAAGGCACACAGACAGAGAAGTCAGAGCCCCAGGAGATTCTGTGAGAGACAGGGCCTCGTTAGGGCCCTGTGATCTTGTCTCTGGGTGGAGAGGGGACTTGAGGGCAAACTCAGCACAGCAAAACCAGGGTTCCCAAGCCAAGAATGGAATTGAGAGAGTTGACAAGACAGAAGGGAGGCTGGAAGCCGGTGTCAGAGCCACAGTCTGGAGTCAGCAAAACAGACCAAGTTCAAGTCAGGACCGCAGCAAGTTAGATGGCCTGGTTCAGGAAGCAGTTTTAGTCCCTGCTGGCATTAACAAATCAACCAATGCATGATTTCTGGGTAGATCAGATATGTTACCAATAGGACCAGGTCTGTTGGGATACTTTATGTTCAACCTGGACAGTCCCTGCACAACCAACAATGGAAAGGAATGGCAAAGGCTTGGGACAATTTCATCCCTGTCCAGGAAAAACAAACACAAACCACAAGGCCCTCAGACCCTGGGTCTGTTGCTCCCCATTGATTCATGGGGGATAGTGTCAGCCTGTGGGGAGTAAGCCTTCTCTGGGGACTGCAAGGCAGAGACTGAATTTCATTCACTGGCCTGCAGCTCCAGGGTCCAAGCTGAAGTCTTGCAGAGGGAGAAGGCAAATTTTGAATTCAGATACGTAGTTGACGTTACTGGAAGCCTGTTTGTGCCTGTCATCCAGGCTGTACCCTGGGGATGCTATCAGTGCTAGAAGGGAAATTGCTGAGCAGTGAGGATGCAAATCTATGGGCAAGAGTATTCATTTTACTTTGCTGAATTTTAGCCATTTTCAGATTTTCCTTCTTCGAGTTAGACTGTTGTTAAGATTTTTTTTTTTTTACATTTTTTTCTCATTTGCCAGTAGGAAAATGTGTGTTTCACATTTCTTTTGAATGTCATTCTCTTCTTTCACCCAAGGGTAGGGGTGGATCTGGTTTTGTGGGGCTTGGAGACTGTACAGCTTAGGAGTGGTCCTCTTTAAGAAAAAGAATATAAAATTCTAACACAAAATTAGGTACACAAAAGAGAAATGATTAAATTGGAATGAGAAAAAGAAAGAAGCCACAATATATTATCATTTTTTAAAGGCCGTCAAATATAAAACATCAGATCTAGAAACTATCATACTATTTTTATTAATTGGCTGCCTGACTGTAATACTCTTTGACCTATATTTTTGGCTGGGCCGTCCAATCATCTCCTCATTTAACAACAATTTTTATAATATTTTCTATAGAGAAAACTCAGAAGCTACCTCTTCTGTCTTGTTTTGAGCATGATGGTTTTACTATTGAGAGTTTAGAAAAATTTCCTTTCGCTTTTCAACTCTTTTTTGATGATGTGTAAAGTTTTAGTATCGTTACCAAATGTGAGAAAATCTCTATTAATTTTCCTTCTTTTAGGAGCTGCTATGGACACACTCACCTGTTGGAGTCCTACTCTACTCCAAACACAGGAGTTCTGATAAGTTCTGTTTTTGTATGATTCCCATCAAAGAAGAAGAAAGCTACACAACACCTTTCTAATTCCATACACTGCATTGTGGAGTATATTCCCAGGACGGGAAAACCGTAATTTTGAATAGGCATTGGTGAAAACTAACTCCTTGGCTTACAATTTCCATGTCTGATGTTGCAAAACTTTCTATGGGATAACTTCTGATTCTGTGCATGTCAACCTTTGTTTCTTTTTCACCTGCCACCTGCATCCCAGCTCAGGCACTGGATGACATGTTCACATTGCAATAATTCCCCTGCATGGGTAAGTCGTGGCCAGCTCTCCAGATACAGGAATGGCTCCTAGAAATTCTCTCTTTATGCACCTGCTGTCTGACCCAGGTCAGACTGTGGGGTTATTATATACATGTATCTCTAACTCATCTTTGGACAGATCCCAAAAATGCCCCTAGACTCTCCCGTGATACTTGACACTGGGGAAATGTGACAAGGGGGACGCAGAAGTGCGGAGAGACAACGGTCTTGACCATGAGCAGCCAAGATATCCCACATGCACTCATACTGCCAGAAACACGCGATCCTGTGAACATGTTGCTAGGGCCCACCCAAGGTTGTAAGAGAAGCTGAGCAAATGCAGAGCTCAAGGTGGATGCACCGAAGTCTGGAAAATCGAACCTTCCCAAATATACTAATTTGTTAGAAGTCATGGTTTTGAGCTCCCGAATTTCATTTTCTCCTAGAGAACAGTTGATTTTAAATTCCTTCTCTTTGGGGCACATTTTCTAATTTTCCTTCTTGTTTTCACGGTGGATACTTTAGCTGGCTTCCAACATGGTGACATAAAGTACTTAGAATTTTTAATTAATGCTTATTATTGTTATTTAAAAAGTGAAATTTTCCAAATGTAGTCATTGCTTAGGTTCGTCCAGGACAGAAATGCAGGGAGTCAGCAGCTCACGTGGCAGGCTTATTTCTGTATTTATTTCTGTATGAGATTCTCCTGTCGTGGAGTCAGGACCNTTTTAAAGATTTTATTTATTTATTTGACAGAGATAGAGACAGCCAGCGAGAGAGGGAACACAAGCAGGGGGAGTGGGAGAGGAAGAAGCAGGCTCACAGAGGAGGAGCCTGATGTGGGGCTCGATCCCATAACGCCGAGATCACGCCCTGAGCTGAAGGCAAACGCTTAACCGCTGTGCCACCCAGGCGCCCCTCTGTATTTATTTCTGTATGAGATTCTCCTGTCGTGGAGTCAGGACCATTTGTAAAGCCATTGCTGGAGGGCACAGAGAAGCCATTTACTCCCAGGGTTAAAATGCAAGTAGCAAGGTCCACAACAGCCAGACTGTGGAAAGAGCCGGGATGCCCTTCCACAAACAGATGGATAAAGAAGATGTGGTCCATATATACAATGGACTATGACTCAGCCATCAGAAAGGATGAATACCCACCATTTGCATCAACATGGATGGAACTGGAGGGGATTGTGCCAAGTGAAATAAGTCAAGGAGAGAAAGACAATTATCATATGGTTTCATCTACATGTGGAACATAAGCGATAGCATGGAGGACATTAGGAGAAGGAAGGGAAAAATGAAGGCGGGAAAATTAGAGGCGCAGACGAACCATGAGAGACTATGGGCCCTGGGAAACAATCTGAGGGTTTCAGAGGGGAGGGGTCGGGGGATGGGATAGCCTGGTGATGGGTAGTAAGGGGGCACGTATTGCATGGGACACTGGGTGTTATACGCAAACAGTGAATCATGGAACACTACATCAGAAACTAACGATGTACTGTATGGTCACTAACATAACATGATAATAATAAAAAAAACCCCTCAAGTCAGTTCATTGTAAATCAGCAGATTTAAAAAGCTGTGTGAAGAANGGAACACTACATCAGAAACTAACGATGTACTGTATGGTCACTAACATAACATGATAATAATAAAAAAAACCCTCAAGTCAGTTCATTGTAAATCAGCAGATTTTAAAAAGCTGTGTGAAGAATTTTTTTTTTAGATTTTA
>NC_048227.1:101858409-101870855 GCF_002007445.2 Ailuropoda melanoleuca | reverse complement strand
CTGAGCCGAAGGCAGACGCTTAACCGCTGTGCCACCCAGGCGCCCCTGTGTGAAGAATTTAAACCTCTAGTATTTCTAAAATGTTGGACATGTTAAAAAACAGTGTTGGCAAGTGTATGGTTTTCTAGCCCCGCCTGTTCTCACTCGTAGCTGATGACTCAGGATGCCAGGTTGGGCAGCATGCTCCGCTCTGCATGGTATCCCAAGGAGCCTGGACTCAGGACTAGCACAGCAACAATCTGGTCCCAGCCTGGCTACTTACATAACAGCACACTAAGTCACCTCCCCCGTGGTGCAGTCTGCAACCTGGGCGACCAGAAGCAGGGAAGCAAGAAGATCCAAAGCCCACCTGGCTCTGTGGCTCCAGGTTAGAATTCAAGCCTTGTTTACAAACTACATTCCAGTATTTCAGTTTCAGCTTCTCTTCCTCCTCCCCCCCCTCTCTTCCCCTCACCCTTGCCCACTTTCCTCCCCTTTCCGCTCCTTCCTCCTCCTCTTCGTCCTCCTCCATCCCTCCTCCATCCCTCTTCCCTCCTCCTCCTCCTCCTTCTTCTTCATCCCTTCCTCCTCCTCCTTCTTCTCCTCCTCTCCTCTTTCTCCTTCTCTTTCTCCTTCTCCTTCTTTGTCTGCTCCTTGCTCTCCCTCTCCTCCCTCCTCCTCCTTCTCTTCCTCCTTCTTCTTCAGCTTCCAGCATCAGCACAGAAGAAAACCTTCAGTAACTCCCTTTGGCAGTAAGAAACAGATGTTTTGTGGAAATGTTTCCTTGAGCGAGGGGGTCTTTCGAGTTAGAGTAGCTGACCGTTCATTCCCGCTTCAGGCAGGACAACCACACAGACCCTGGAAGAGAGGAGATTGTTCTCATTTAGGAACGCCCAAACAAGAAAATTCCAGAGCCCATTACGTGCTTTGGTCATTCCACAGTCATCTATTCGGCATCTGTATGTGCCTCACGTGAGGTGCAGAAAACAGGGAAGGAGGAGGTGGCCTGTCCCGGAGGTCCTTAGCCCGAGGGGTGGAGCGACAGCTTCCATGAGTGGGAGAGAGCGAAGGGTGCTGCTCGCGCTGGGCCGGCTGCGGGCAGGGGCAGGGCTGACTCCGACGTGTTGTGTGTCATTTGAACAGTGCTGTGCTACACTAGCTTGTAAAATTGTGAGAGAGTTGCCAACATTGAAAAATTCAGAAAATTCATGCACACTCATGCTCACTCACTCCCCCCACACACACTTACAACCCGATTTCCAATATTTCTTTAAAAACTGAGGTGATATTTCAACCATACTCAATTAAAAAAATTAACAGGAGAACGAGGGACAATTGAGCCCATGTTCCTACCTAGCTGTAGACACGTACTCCATGGCTCCCATCACTGCCTGCAGAGGCCCCAGAGGGATCACCCATGTCACCAGCCAGCCTCTGTGGTCATTGCCTTGGCGACCATGGCTAAAGCCATGTTAATAGAAATGTAACACCAGACACGGGTGCAAGCAACATAGGTAATGTTCATTTTCTAGTAGCCACATTTTTAAAAAGGAGAAACAGGTAAAATTAATTTTAATTTTATTTATTTATTGGACAGAGAGAGACAGCGAGAGAGGAAACACCAGCAGGGGCAGTGGGAGAGGGAGAAGCAGGCTCCCTGCTGAGCAGGGAGCCTGATGCGGGGCTCAATCCCAGGACCCTGGGATCATGACCTGAGCCGAAGGCAGACGCTTGACAACTGAGCCACCCAGGTGTCCCTTAATAATATCTTTTGCTTAACCCAACATAACATGTCAAAATGGGATGCAATTAATATAAAAATCATTAATTTACATTCTTTATTCATAGTGTGGCTTCAAAATCCACTTTGACTCTCATGGCATATCTCAGTTCAGACTCACTCCATTGCAGATGCTGCAGGTGGGTGAGGACAGAGCAGCACAGGATTCTGGCACACTACATGGAGGAGGAGGGCCAACCATGGAAGGTTAGGTTGGAGAGAGAGATTGAGGCCAAATCATGACCTCAGAGTGCCAGGTCAGGCAGAATGCTCAGCTCTGGGTGGCCTTAAAGGAGGAGCTTTTGTGTTTCCTTTTATCAACAGTTAGAAGCCACTGGAATTTTGTTTGGGGGCTTCTGTGCAATGTTTTAAAATTCCTTTATTTTATCTGACATTCCTACTCCCACATTTCAAATCCATTTACTCTTGGACTGTCTTGAATGCATATGGAGAACAGATGAGCAGATGCTTCTAGAGGTTTCCAAACTGTTTCCTTTAGAGTGCCAGGGTTCCAAGGAGGGACCTGGAGGAACCGTGTGTGGGAGCGCTAGACCTGGGGCCCATCCCGGCACCAACAGGAGGAGCTTCCTCGGTTTTACACGTGGCGTGGGCAAGATTTTATTTAGAGAAAGAGCTCTACTGTTTTTTGCTTGTTTTTAAATGAAGAACACTCCTTTATGACATCATCTTCCAGAATGTATATAATAGGCTCTTCTGCGTTAGATTTAAGTACTTGGTGTGTTTCCCATTTCCTTCATATGTCTTTTATGGATTCTTTATTCACTTTAAGTCCCTTTTCCTGGGTGGTCCCATATAAGTTGGGTACCAGATATGGTCATCATATGCTAAAAGAGGCCTTTAAAAAAAAAGATTTCATTTAGTTATTTAGAGAGAGTGCACATGAACAGGGAGAGGGAGAGAGAGAATCTCAAGCAGACTCCCTGTTGAGCACAGGGTCCCATGTAGGGCTCGATGTCACGACCCCAAGATCGTGAACTGAGCTGAAATCAAGAGTCTGATACTTAACCAACTGAGCCACCCAGGCGACCCTAAAAGAGGCCTTTAAAAAAATACAGTCATAAGTCATGCTTTAAAAACTTCGAAGTGTTATTTTGTGACTGCATATCTTCACAAATCTCATGTTAATGAGTGATTATGGCTCTGACTGTACAATTATAAGTTTTTCCATTAAACTCCATTTTCTGTTACATAAATCAGGACAGCAGTCTTTTGTAGAAACAGATTTCCCACAAAGAGGAAGTGGACTATGAAGAAAGAATTGGCTCCTAGAACTTTGAATCAAACTGACCGCACTTACCCACCCCCTTCCCCAAGCCCGTTTGTAAGTTGATCTCCTAACTTTCCGTTTTTACAACTTACATGGAACAAAGATCTATGTCTCTTCCTCTAGACTGTGACCATCTCTGACTTTGCTGTGATCTGTGGTGAGAGTGGAATTCACAGAGGAACGTTCCCTGGTCGGCCATCGACCGGCTTCTCGGGACCGATTATCTGCCTACATGGCTGCGTTGTCTGCTCTCCTTCTCCTTCCTCTTCTGCTCATGGGCTTTCTTTTTATTTGAGTTCATAATTTAATTTAATTTTAATTTGAGTTCATAATAATTCTTTACCTTCCAATCAACTGAAACATTTTATGGTGGTTCCAAACATGACTTCATAGCACCAGGTGGTTTCTTCTATTGAATTCCTTCAATGTGAATCTGATGTGTCCACGCAAAGCCTGTAATGGAAACCTACCCCAACCCAGTAGTAGTTGCAAAGGAATTCCCCAGGTGTGTTCAGTTACAGAGTTTCTGTAAACTTCCTTGGTGTCCCTCACTGTCTTCTGAAAAGGCAAAAAAGGAAGTCAGATGTGTTGTTGAAGTAACGATGCTAATGTAACAAGGACTAGGGTGAGGAAGGCAAGCTTGGGGGCTCTGGGTGGGACAGAGGCTATGCCCCAACACTCGAGTTTGGACATTTTAATCATTCATTCCATGAAATGTACTGAGTAAGGTGCTCATTGATCCAGGCATGGAAGCACAGGGCATCCTCCAGAAAGGGGAACCAAGACTGGGGAATCCATTCTGGGGAGAGCTTTGAAGGGACACAAGATGGTGCTCCCATGGTGTCACACTTATGAGAAAGTCCTTGCTGATTGCTGTGATTCCACCTTCACTCTTGCATGTGAAAGTGTAGAATAATGCCAGGGAGAGTGACGCTATCATAGGCATATATTTGAATCCGTTCTGACATAAAAAAGTAGGTCATTTGCAAATTTGGGTACTTGGATATCAACCTGTTACATTCCCTAGAAATGCCCTGACAACCCATGTCTTTCAGCACCAAGTTCAAAGGCAAAGCAGGCTTCAAGCATCTCCGCAGGAAAAGATGGCAGATTAAAGGAGGATAATTAGGAAATTTTATTATTGTGATTATTTGCAAAAAGATGAAAAAGTTTAAAAGAAATGAACGTGGAACCATGAAGCCCAATTGGGCCAGCTACAGTAAGGAGACTTTCTCCGCTTGAGCCTGATGGGGGAAGGGCAGAAGTGCTCACTGGATTCCTGAAAGAAAAAGCGGTCATGTGGAGGGAGCTACAGTCTTTGGGGAAGCCAGGTTTTGTGACTCAGTTCTTCTTATCTTCTGAGTTGTTCTCGTAAATGCCAGTATAAGCCAAGGGCAAGGGACAGTGTTGAAGCTGCCCACAGAATCTGCATCGAACAAGATGGACAGGAAGTCAGAGGGTCAAAGGGGAAATGCCTAGTATAAGCATCAGTTCCAACAGGATGGGGTTGTTCATCAGCCAGAGGACGAGGGAAACAGGGCGATCTGGCTCAGTTTGAATGATCAGAATCTGAGGTAACAGCACATTCTCTACAAGGCAGCACGATAAAGCAATTGGTACTCGAATCAGTGGTTACTATGTGCTCTTTCCTGTACGCCAGACGATAATGAGGACAACTGAGGGATTCAGGGCAAACACCAGCGTATTTTATATTTACGTATGACATCAACAGCCACAACCATATTATCCTAAGATGTAGTGGGTTGAATTGTGTCCCCCCCAAAAGACATCTTGAAGTCCTAATCTCTGGTACCCGTGAATGTCCACCTTCTTTGCAAAGAGCGTCTGCAAATATGGTCAGGTAAAGAGGAGGTCATACTGGATTAGGGCGGATCCTAAATCCAATGACTGGTGTCCTGATAAGAAAAGGAGAGAGAGATTTAGATATGGAGACCGAACTCACTTTGCAGGAAGGCCGTGAACACAGATGCGGAGGTTGGAGCGAAGCAGCTACAAGCCAGGGAGCGTGGAGGACTGTTGGCAACCCCAGAAGCAAGAAGTGGAAGGGATGGATCCTCCCATCGAGGCTTCAGAGACAGCCTGACCCTACCAACGCCCTTATTTCACACTTTAGGTCTCCAGAACCATCAGAGAATCAATGTCTGTTCCTTAAGCCACCCAGTTTGTGGTAATTTTGTTACGGCAGCTCTAGGAAATTGGTACAAATGTAAACAAGGTAACAGAAAAACTGGTATTTCCTGCTCTGTGCACAGTAAAAATGCAGAAGTCACCCTGGCATTTCCCTATATCCGATCCGTGGCTGGGTCGGTCCAGTTTCACCCCCACAACTGTTGGCTGCTCCATTTCTCCTTCTCCCCATCACCCCCTCTCCAGACGGGGGCTCCCGCACCAACTGGACCGCAGTGGCCTCTCTCCAAGCCTTACTGCCCCAGAGCTTCCCCAGGCTCCACACCTTCCTCCTGCAGCCAGGCTGACTTCAGCAGGTAAATCCAATTACACTCCCCTGCCAACTGCCCTCCCAACCTCCCCACTCACTTTTATATGGTTTTAACCATTTTGCACTTTTCACTTCCGATAGAATAAAAACAAAAACTTGTACTGTGAGCGCTGGTGCCTTATGTGGTCTGGTTTCTTCCAGCCTTTCCTCTCATCCCTCTCTGTCCCTTGCTCCCTGCTCTCAAGATGTGCCAGCCTTCTTTCTGCTCCGGGACTTCTCGGAGCACTATCCTCTCCCAGGACATTTGCACATGCCACTCCCTAGGTCTGGAGAACTCGTGCCCCCTCTCTCAGAGTTGGTCAATCTGCATCTGACATGCTCACAGCTCCTGAACTCTCTAACGGTTAGCCAGACTCATAATTACACAGTCATTTGTGTGGTTTTGGATGAACGTCTATCTCCCAAGCTCTGCTGTTGCCAGGCTGTGGCTCCATGGCTAGGTCTGTTCGCAGGGCCTGACTCCGCGCCTGTCCCTGGAGGAAATCAGCAAGCTGCTACTGAGGGCCTGAACCTTGTACATCCATCCAAAGGCTCCTTTCGTCTAACTACCACCTGTTTTAGGAGGGAAAAACTCACAAAAGACGTACATGTATGTAGTCTTGACTCGCTTTATCATCCTTTCTCTTCATCAAATGTGAAAGNCAAAGGCAAAGCAGGCTTCAAGCATCTCCGCAGGAAAAGATGGCAGATTAAAGGAGGATAATTAGGAAATTTTATTATTGTGATTATTTGCAAAAAGATGAAAAAGTTTAAAAGAAATGAACGTGGAACCATGAAGCCCAATTGGGCCAGCTACAGTAAGGAGACTTTCTCCGCTTGAGCCTGATGGGGGAAGGGCAGAAGTGCTCACTGGATTCCTGAAAGAAAAAGCGGTCATGTGGAGGGAGCTACAGTCTTTGGGGAAGCCAGGTTTTGTGACTCAGTTCTTCTTATCTTCTGAGTTGTTCTCGTAAATGCCAGTATAAGCCAAGGGCAAGGGACAGTGTTGAAGCTGCCCATAGAATCTGCACCGAACAAGATGGACAGGAAGTCAGAGGGTCAAAGGGGAAATGCCATNTCCTCCTGCAGCCAGGCTGACTTCAGCAGGTAAATCCAATTACACTCCCCTGCCAACTGCCCTCCCAACCTCCCCACTCACTTTTATATGGTTTTAACCATTTTGCACTTTTCACTTCCGATAGAATAAAAACAAAAACTTGTACTGTGAGCGCTGGTGCCTTATGTGGTCTGGTTTCTTCCAGCCTTTCCTCTCATCCCTCTCTGTCCCTTGCTCCCTGCTCTCAAGATGTGCCAGCCTTCTTTCTGCTCCGGGACTTCTCGGAGCACTATCCTCTCCCAGG
The DNA here is from genome assembly GCF_002007445.2 of Ailuropoda melanoleuca. NCBI lineage: Eukaryota > Metazoa > Chordata > Mammalia > Carnivora > Ursidae > Ailuropoda > Ailuropoda melanoleuca. Next base: position 101,863,950 of record NC_048227.1, on the reverse strand, counting down.
ACATTTGCACATGCCACTCCCTAGGTCTGGAGAACTCGTGCCCCCTNCATAATAATTCTTTACCTTCCAATCAACTGAAACATTTTATGGTGGTTCCAAACATGACTTCATAGCACCAGGTGGTTTCTTCTATTGAATTCCTTCAATGTGAATCTGATGTGTCCACGCAAAGCCTGTAATGGAAACCTACCCCAACCCAGTAGTAGTTGCAAAGGAATTCCCCAGGTGTGTTCAGTTACAGAGTTTCTGTAAACTTCCTTGGTGTCCCTCACTGTCTTCTGAAAAGGCAAAAAAGGAAGTCAGATGTGTTGTTGAAGTAACGATGCTAATGTAACAAGGACTAGGGTGAGGAAGGCAAGCTTGGGGGCTCTGGGTGGGACAGAGGCTATGCCCCAACACTCGAGTTTGGACATTTAATCATTCATTCCATGAAATGTACTGAGTAAGGTGCTCATTGATCCAGGCATGGAAGCACAGGGCATCCTCCAGAAAGGGGAAACAAGACTGGGGAATCCATTCTGGGGAGAGCTTTGAAGGGACACAAGATGGTGCTCCCATGGTGTCACACTTATGAGAAAGTCCTTGCTGATTGCTGTGATTCCACCTTCACTCTTGCATGAGAAAGTGTAGAATAATGCCAGGGAGAGTGATGCTATCATAGGCATATATTTGAATCCGTTCTAACTGACATAAAAAAGTAGGTCATTTGCAAATTTGGGTACTTGGATATCAACCTATCACATTCCCTAGAAATGCCCTGACAACCCACGTCTTTCAGCACCAAGTTCAAAGGCAAAGCAGGCTTCAAGCATCTCCGCAGGAAAAGATGGCAGATTAAAGGAGGATAATTAGGAAATTTTATTATTGTGATTATTTGCAAAAAGATGAAAAAGTTTAAAAGAAATGAACGTGGAACCATGAAGCCCAATTGGGCCAGCTACAGTAAGGAGACTTTCTCCGCTTGAGCCTGATGGGGGAAGGGCAGAAGTGCTCACTGGATTCCTGAAAGAAAAAGCGGTCATGTGGAGGGAGCTACAGTCTTTGGGGAAGCCAGGTTTTGTGACTCAGTTCTTCTTATCTTCTGAGTTGTTCTCGTAAATGCCAGTATAAGCCAAGGGCAAGGGACAGTGTTGAAGCTGCCCACAGAATCTGCATCGAACAAGATGGACAGGAAGTCAGAGGGTCAAAGGGGAAATGCCTAGTATAAGCATCAGTTCCAACAGGATGGGGTTGTTCATCAGCCAGAGGACGAGGGAAACAGGGCGATCTGGCTCAGTTTGAATGATCAGAATCTGAGGTAACAGCACATTCTCTACAAGGCAGCACGATAAAGCAATTGGTACTCGAATCAGTGGTTACTATGTGCTCTTTCCTGTACGCCAGACGATAATGAGGACAACTGAGGGATTCAGGGCAAACACCAGCGTATTTTATATTTACGTATGACATCAACAGCCACAACCATATTATCCTAAGATGTAGTGGGTTGAATTGTGTCCCCCCCAAAAGACATCTTGAAGTCCTAATCTCTGGTACCCGTGAATGTCCACCTTCTTTGCAAAGAGCGTCTGCAAATATGGTCAGGTAAAGAGGAGGTCATACTGGATTAGGGCGGATCCTAAATCCAATGACTGGTGTCCTGATAAGAAAAGGAGAGAGAGATTTAGATATGGAGACCGAACTCACTTTGCAGGAAGGCCGTGAACACAGATGCGGAGGTTGGAGCGAAGCAGCTACAAGCCAGGGAGCGTGGAGGACTGTTGGCAACCCCAGAAGCAAGAAGTGGAAGGGATGGATCCTCCCATCGAGGCTTCAGAGACAGCCTGACCCTACCAACGCCCTTATTTCACACTTTAGGTCTCCAGAACCATCAGAGAATCAATGTCTGTTCCTTAAGCCACCCAGTTTGTGGTAATTTTGTTACGGCAGCTCTAGGAAATTGGTACAAATGTAAACAAGGTAACAGAAAAACTGGTATTTCCTGCTCTGTGCACAGTAAAAATGCAGAAGTCACCCTGGCATTTCCCTATATCCGATCCGTGGCTGGGTCGGTCCAGTTTCACCCCCACAACTGTTGGCTGCTCCATTTCTCCTTCTCCCCATCACCCCCTCTCCAGACGGGGGCTCCCGCACCAACTGGACCGCAGTGGCCTCTCTCCAAGCCTTACTGCCCCAGAGCTTCCCCAGGCTCCACACCTTCCTCCTGCAGCCAGGCTGACTTCAGCAGGTAAATCCAATTACACTCCCCTGCCAACTGCCCTCCCAACCTCCCCACTCACTTTTATATGGTTTTAACCATTTTGCACTTTTCACTTCCGATAGAATAAAAACAAAAACTTGTACTGTGAGCGCTGGTGCCTTATGTGGTCTGGTTTCTTCCAGCCTTTCCTCTCATCCCTCTCTGTCCCTTGCTCCCTGCTCTCAAGATGTGCCAGCCTTCTTTCTGCTCCGGGACTTCTCGGAGCACTATCCTCTCCCAGGACATTTGCACATGCCACTCCCTAGGTCTGGAGAACTCGTGCCCCCTCTCTCAGAGTTGGTCAATCTGCATCTGACATGCTCACAGCTCCTGAACTCTCTAACGGTTAGCCAGACTCATAATTACACAGTCATTTGTGTGGTTTTGGATGAACGTCTATCTCCCAAGCTCTGCTGTTGCCAGGCTGTGGCTCCATGGCTAGGTCTGTTCGCAGGGCCTGACTCCGCGCCTGTCCCTGGAGGAAATCAGCAAGCTGCTACTGAGGGCCTGAACCTTGTACATCCATCCAAAGGCTCCTTTCGTCTAACTACCACCTGTTTTAGGAGGGAAAAACTCACAAAAGACGTACATGTATGTAGTCTTGACCCGCTTTATCATCCTTTCTCTTCATCAAATGTGAAAGAATTTGTATATGATTTGTATATGTATATGACAAAAAACAGAAAAAGAAAGAAAAGAAAAGAAAAGAAAAGAAAGAAAGGAAAGAAAGGAAAGAAAGAAAGACCAAAAAATAATCTAGTTACAGATTGCAGCCGCAGGCTTGTGGGATTACTGAGTGATGAGCACATTGATTGCAGGAAACATTTTCTCCTTAGAAAAGGAAAGAGATCATGAAAAAGATCTTATCTTGTCTCTAAAGCTCTTTGTAAACATTAAGCATCACAAAGTGTCAGCTCTTCACAATGTCTGGTCGGTCTCCACAATGTCTGGTCGGTCTCCATNAAGATGGTGCTCCCATGGTGTCACACTTATGAGAAAGTCCTTGCTGATTGCTGTGATTCCACCTTCACTCTTGCATGAGAAAGTGTAGAATAATGCCAGGGAGAGTGATGCTATCATAGGCATATATTTGAATCCGTTCTAACTGACATAAAAAAGTAGGTCATTTGCAAATTTGGGTACTTGGATATCAACCTATCACATTCCCTAGAAATGCCCTGACAACCCACGTCTTTCAGCACCAAGTTCAAAGGCAAAGCAGGCTTCAAGCATCTCCGCAGGAAAAGATGGCAGATTAAAGGAGGATAATTAGGAAATTTTATTATTGTGATTATTTGCAAAAAGATGAAAAAGTTTAAAAGAAATGAACGTGGAACCATGAAGCCCAATTGGGCCAGCTACAGTAAGGAGACTTTCTCCGCTTGAGCCTGATGGGGGAAGGGCAGAAGTGCTCACTGGATTCCTGAAAGAAAAAGCGGTCATGTGGAGGGAGCTACAGTCTTTGGGGAAGCCAGGTTTTGTGACTCAGTTCTTCTTATCTTCTGAGTTGTTCTCGTAAATGCCAGTATAAGCCAAGGGCAAGGGACAGTGTTGAAGCTGCCCACAGAATCTGCATCGAACAAGATGGACAGGAAGTCAGAGGGTCAAAGGGGAAATGCCTAGTATAAGCATCAGTTCCAACAGGATGGGGTTGTTCATCAGCCAGAGGACGAGGGAAACAGGGCGATCTGGCTCAGTTTGAATGATCAGAATCTGAGGTAACAGCACATTCTCTACAAGGCAGCACGATAAAGCAATTGGTACTCGAATCAGTGGTTACTATGTGCTCTTTCCTGTACGCCAGACGATAATGAGGACAACTGAGGGATTCAGGGCAAACACCAGCGTATTTTATATTTACGTATGACATCAACAGCCACAACCATATTATCCTAAGATGTAGTGGGTTGAATTGTGTCCCCCCCAAAAGACATCTTGAAGTCCTAATCTCTGGTACCCGTGAATGTCCACCTTCTTTGCAAAGAGCGTCTGCAAATATGGTCAGGTAAAGAGGAGGTCATACTGGATTAGGGCGGATCCTAAATCCAATGACTGGTGTCCTGATAAGAAAAGGAGAGAGAGATTTAGATATGGAGACCGAACTCACTTTGCAGGAAGGCCGTGAACACAGATGCGGAGGTTGGAGCGAAGCAGCTACAAGCCAGGGAGCGTGGAGGACTGTTGGCAACCCCAGAAGCAAGAAGTGGAAGGGATGGATCCTCCCATCGAGGCTTCAGAGACAGCCTGACCCTACCAACGCCCTTATTTCACACTTTAGGTCTCCAGAACCATCAGAGAATCAATGTCTGTTCCTTAAGCCACCCAGTTTGTGGTAATTTTGTTACGGCAGCTCTAGGAAATTGGTACAAATGTAAACAAGGTAACAGAAAAACTGGTATTTCCTGCTCTGTGCACAGTAAAAATGCAGAAGTCACCCTGGCATTTCCCTATATCCGATCCGTGGCTGGGTCGGTCCAGTTTCACCCCCACAACTGTTGGCTGCTCCATTTCTCCTTCTCCCCATCACCCCCTCTCCAGACGGGGGCTCCCGCACCAACTGGACCGCAGTGGCCTCTCTCCAAGCCTTACTGCCCCAGAGCTTCCCCAGGCTCCACACCTTCCTCCTGCAGCCAGGCTGACTTCAGCAGGTAAATCCAATTACACTCCCCTGCCAACTGCCCTCCCAACCTCCCCACTCACTTTTATATGGTTTTAACCATTTTGCACTTTTCACTTCCGATAGAATAAAAACAAAAACTTGTACTGTGAGCGCTGGTGCCTTATGTGGTCTGGTTTCTTCCAGCCTTTCCTCTCATCCCTCTCTGTCCCTTGCTCCCTGCTCTCAAGATGTGCCAGCCTTCTTTCTGCTCCGGGACTTCTCGGAGCACTATCCTCTCCCAGGACATTTGCACATGCCACTCCCTAGGTCTGGAGAACTCGTGCCCCCTCTCTCAGAGTTGGTCAATCTGCATCTGACATGCTCACAGCTCCTGAACTCTCTAACGGTTAGCCAGACTCATAATTACACAGTCATTTGTGTGGTTTTGGATGAACGTCTATCTCCCAAGCTCTGCTGTTGCCAGGCTGTGGCTCCATGGCTAGGTCTGTTCGCAGGGCCTGACTCCGCGCCTGTCCCTGGAGGAAATCAGCAAGCTGCTACTGAGGGCCTGAACCTTGTACATCCATCCAAAGGCTCCTTTCGTCTAACTACCACCTGTTTTAGGAGGGAAAAACTCACAAAAGACGTACATGTATGTAGTCTTGACTCGCTTTATCATCCTTTCTCTTCATCAAATGTGAAA
>NC_048227.1:101857757-101858175 GCF_002007445.2 Ailuropoda melanoleuca | reverse complement strand
CCAAAGCTGGGCGTGTCCTAAGCAGAGCTGTGTGGACTACGCCTGGAGGGGAATGGGTGATGGAAAGAAATCCTACGGTAGGGGCAGGGAGGGGCAGGTTGGCCGGGCTGTGGCTGATTTTCACACTTTCTTCCAGCCCCTCCTTCAATAACCACTTATCAGGGGTTCGCCCTGACTCCCCCACATAAAACAAACCTTGGTCTCCTCGACGGCTGGGCTTTCTTACCTTCACTGCTCAATCTCTAGCACCCAGGGCAATATCAACTAGAATAGCAATGTTCATGACATATTATTGAATAAATTAATTAATTGAACTCCATAAACTCTCCCAGTTGAATTGGTTTTATCATAAAGACCCAGTCTTCGTATTATAAAATGACCGTTAGTGACTTACTGTTTATATATCTCGTTGCCCCCA
>NC_048227.1:101849817-101857657 GCF_002007445.2 Ailuropoda melanoleuca | reverse complement strand
AAAAAAAATAAAATGAAATAATAAAATGGACTTTGTTTGATACTCATACAGCCACCCTGGTTTCTTCTGATTAGTGTGAGCCTGGCATGTCTTCTTTTAGGCTTTTACTCACCATTTACTGGTGTCTTTATATTTAAACTGTGTTTCTTGTACGCAGCAGGCCTTGCTATTTTGTCCGTTTTGACAGCCTCTGCCTTTTTGTTGAGGTAAGACCCTTCCGGGGACTCTTCCCACTGCCCCAGCAGGATGAACATTTCTAGTCTGGCAGGTGAAACAGCACCACTACCCGTCCTGTGTCAATACCAGCTGCTCCTTCCTCTAACCCGTGCGGATCTTCCTTGTCCTGCGACTGGTGGTTTCTCATGTGCACAAGTTGACCAGTTCTCTGTGGAACTCTCAGTCGGACTCCGCAGATGGCTGGGCTTCTCTCCCTGGGAAGTCCTCTCCTCTCTGGCACTGTGCACCGCTCCCATGACCTTGATCTCCCTGGACTTTCGCTCCCACCTCTTTACTCAGGCTGTCCTCTAGCACCACCCCCCAACCCCGAGGTGCCCCTCCCTGCCCTGCACCTTGAAGACTGTCTCAGGACCACACACCAGGCAATCCCGGGCCTCACCTCATTTTTCGCTGTTTCTTGGGGGTCACTTTCACTGTCCAATGCTCAGTGCCTTGAAAGCAATTGTTTCATATATTTTTCAGTTCTTTCATTGTTTGAAGTGGGAGGGCAAGTCTGTCCCTGTTTCCCCAACTTGTTGGAGGCAGAAGTCACCAACCCAGAAGAGCCCTTCACCCTGGGCTGAGCAGAAGCTGAGCCCAGAGGACAGAGGTTGAACCTGGGAAGGGTTTGATGAGCCCCCACTGTTCAGTTTCGAAGAACAACGTGCTATTATTTTTGAAGCAAATCCAAAGTATTTATAAATCGTATCTGACCACTTAGTTATTGGCTATTTCCATCTTAGATTTTATACTCTCTGTCTTTTCCCTTTTCTGTGAAACATAAAGATCTAAAATCATGGAAAAATAAATTATTATTTTTTTTTACAAACCCCAGAAGACAAAGTGATAAAGAAAACTTCAAGGGTGTTTGGCAAGCATATGAATCAATCCAGGATGTATCTGTTTCTCCTCAGAATCAGGAGAAAATCTGCTCCGTGTAGCACTGCTGTCACAACAGAACAAAATCCTTTTTATAATTCTAAAGTGAGAGGACGTAACTCTATTGGCAATGTTCCTTGTATTTAAGGATTGTCTCCATGTGGGGAAAAAAGTGGAAAATTACATTTTTCTGCAGGAATAAGACAGACTGTTTCGTGATTTTGTAAGGACCCCAGTGATGAGCACTTGCTGCCGTAGAGGGTAGCAGGGTCCTTCGTGGAGACCAGCCAGAGGCCAGAAGGATACTCGCAGGGGGTGCCGAATGGTCTGCTGGTAGGAGATCAGGGAAGGAAGAGCCCAGGAGATTGGAAACGAGGAGCATCTCTATTGGGAGAAGTGACAGGAAGCAGGAAAGCAATGACTCTGAGCTGTCAGAGAAGGTCTGAGCATGTTGCTGGCAGTGAGGCCTGGACCTTCAATCGAACTCCCTCCAATTTCCTCTGTTGTTGGAAGTTAGACGTGTAAACATAGTGTCTCTAAGGGTGTTTGAACTGCTCAGAACATTTGTTTGACTTAACGAGGCCCCAGGTCCCAGCCATCCTCCAGCTCAGCCTTCTGCCAGGCATGATTCTCATACCACCCGATTCTGGATCATTCCTTGCAAATCCAGACAGAAGAGAAAAAATCAAAGAGTGGGTGGGACCTCAGGGAGGTCTTCGCCTGAGAGGGAAAACACTTCCTGTTGTCCTGCTGCTTATCAATATCCAAGACAACCTTCCGTCCCTGCCTCACACACTGTGTCTAGGACTGGACATCCGTAGGGGCCAGATCTAGATGCGTATGGAGCAGAGTTCTGGAAGAATGCTTGATCTTTGACTCTAGAAAGAAAGCATGGGCAACTAGGACATTTAAACAATCACAGGGAATAAAAAAGACGCTGTTTAGAGCAAATTTCAATTGCATTAGACTCCTAGATAAGTGTCTCGGTCTTCATATCCCTTGAAAGATCCACTGGCAAAACAGCATGTGTCTCCAACCGCTCTGCAAGGGCAGCTGCTTCCCTTGGGCTGCTCTGTGCTGGGCTCTTCTCAAACAATGCCAGACACACTGCCATGGCCCAGCTCACACTTCGTCTCCTCCATCTTGCTTTGACTGTGTTTGTAGAAGTGGTTCCATCCACAAGTGACCACCCTATCAAGACCACCGTAATGACACCCCCAAAGACTCTCAGCCGAAGCAGCTCCCCAGCAACTCACACTGAACTTGGGCCAGACTCGTGCCTAATAATTCCGCTCATTTAGTGGAATGAGGGAGCTGAGTAGATATCATTAGGTGCAACTCTACCCTGAGACAGTACATGGTGGATCTTTCTCCCTAAGTAATATCGTTTAGTAGTCCTCATTGCTACCAGCTCAGGACTCATTTCTTGGAATATTCCAGAGATGGCTTGCAGTGATTGGAAGGAAAAAGCATAAATCACTATCAAGTAAAATCAGACCTCGTGGAAATCCCTCGAAGTAGTCATCCTTGGGGTGAAACAGACATTTTCAAGTTCTGACTGTTTTCACTCTGACAAGGAAGACACAATTTGGGATAAGTTCCCTCGGTAGTGAATAATGTCAGAGGAAAGATAATGAAAGTTCTAAAATTAGTAATAAACACCTGACGTGGGTAACTTGAAGACCTAAAGGAAAGCTTCACTCATGTGATTCCCACCTTTGCAACATAAAGTACATTTCAGGGCATTACTGCTGCTGCGTCCAGATGTAGCCAGTCTCCACTGAGTCAGAAGTGGGGCAATGTTAAAAAACAGTACTTTTAAACTAATTAATATTTTGCTAATTCTAATAGCATCTACGTACAACTGAAAAATATTNCACTGCTGCTGCGTCCAGATGTAGCCAGTCTCCACTGAGTCAGAAGTGGGGCAATGTTAAAAAAACAGTACTTTTAAACTAATTAATATTTTGCTAATTCTAATAGCATCTACGTACAACTGAAAAATATTATATGCTGCATTTAATGTCCACACGGCTTTATGAACCCCTTGCCCTTTGCCCAGAGTTTGGTGCAATATCGATGATACTACAAGGCTAACTCTGGGTCTGTTGTTTCTGTAATCAGTGGTCCACTTACTTAGGTTAGCTCTCAAAACAAAATGATTTCCAGAGGTGCACACTTTCATCTCTGATAACCAGATTATCTTGGTTGACCTTGACCCGAAGATCCTAAAAACATTCTCTTGAATCAAAGATAGCAAGGAAATCCTAGTTCCTTAGGCATTTTGGTTTCCAGACAAAATGTGAATGGAGACTATGTTTCTAGAAGGAATCTGTGTATTTCCAATCTGAGCTGCTCCAAGTTTGTGTTTGTCTAGACAGTGCTGGGCCCTTTTACAGGCAGTGCCGTCAATAGGTTTATGTGTCTCGAATTTCAGTAAGAAAACATATTTCACGTAAAGCACCATCTTTCAAAGGTCTGAACATAGATAATAACAAAAAAGTCACAGCACACTTTCTTTGTTGGGTTTTTGTTATGGGTCTTAATACAATAGCTGCTTTGCATTAAACTGCTCTAGACACTGCGGACGGGTAAGGAACCTTCCTGTAGAGCTCGGGACAGGAGCCAGGTGGCCTGTGTCTGTTTGGTGTTAAACCTACGCACATGGCCGGGCCATTCGTACCGCTTCCTCTGAGACCGGAGAGGCCACCAAGATGGCTTTAGACCCTTTTGCCTGGACAGCACCCTGACCTGGTCTCGAGGTCAGTTCTCAGGCCATCGAGACTCTCCCTGGGTGTTAAATGGCCCCTCGTAGACATGATCTCTTTGGGAGCACGATGAAGAAGTTCTGCTGGGGAGAAAAACGTGTGACTGTGTTTTCTTTCTCTCTGGGCATTGTTTGCCAAAGCGTGAGGAAGAAGTTGTAGATGACTGAGGGTAGGAACAAAGAGAGTCTAGGATGGAAGGGCCTGAGAGCAGAATGAAAGGCCTAGGCAGAGAGGAAGGAGGAAGCAAGCAGAGGGGGCGCCTACGGCAGCACCGCCTCCCGTGGGGAGAGGAGTCCCCTGAGCCACTGAGTTCTGCTGGAGCAGGAGACAAGGGGTCGTGGGCACGACAGGATGGCACTTGCACCCCAGCCCCCGAGCACGGCCAGAGCAGGGAGAGCGGGGCGGCCACGCTCACATGCCATGGGGCTGCATGGGAACCACAGAGCCCGTGGCAGGGATTCCCTGCGCTGCCGTGGGAGAGCTGCCGAGTCCGCCAGACACGCCAGGCAAGGCCACATCAGCAAAGGCCGGGAAGCCGGACACAACTGCTTTGTTCCTAGAGAGCAGTCAGCTGTCTCGCAGCTGCCCCACAGCTGCCCACTCCCACAGCTGCCCTTGGAGGGCCCTGGGGTGCTATGGGGCCAGGAGAGGGGAGTAAAAAGCCATAGTCACTAGATTAGGAATCGAACAGGACTCTCTTGCCACAGGTCACAAAAGCCTAGGCTGCTCCGTTTGGCACGACAAACCCACGCTGTGGCCCCCCTGGCACTGTCACCTGCTCTCTCCTATTTCTCTGGGGAGCGTCAGGGAGGAAGCAACTCAGAGCTGGCAGGAAAGTGTAAGGTTGCTTTTGTGATTTCTGTCCTGAAATATGTCATGTCTCCCCTTTCTTGCTGCCGTGGCCCCATGAGCCCTGTGCTGCTGGAAAGCCCCTCTGAGACGGGGCACCCTGACACTGCCATGTAACTCCATCCCCTTCTATGGCCCCATGATGCCAGGTGCCAGAGGCTCCAGGGCAGATGAGTTCCCCTGGAGTCTGTGGACATGAGAACTGACCGGGAAGTAAGCCCTGGGCTTTGGCAGTGGTTCCCAAGGTGGAGGAAGTTTCTACAGGGCCAGGGTCTTTTTGATGCTATGCCAATTCGTAGCTGTACAATTCCATCCAGTCTTCTAAACCCACAAGGTAGGGTAAACAGAAGGGGGGATGAACCATGAGAGACTGTGGACTCTGAGAAACAAACTGAGGGCTTCAGAGGGGAGGGGGGTGGGGGATTGGGGTAGGCCAGTGATGGGTTTTAAGGAGGGAACATATTGCATGGTGCACTGGGTGTTATACGCAAGTAATAAATCATGGAACTTTATATCAAAAACTAGGGATATACTGTATGGTGACTAACATAATATAATAAAAAATTATTTAAAAAAATAATAAAAAATATAAACCCATAGCATTTCAGAACATCGAGAAACCTGAAGGCCCAGAGAGGGCAGCAGGCTTCCAGGGGATCACACAGCGTGTTTGGTGGCAGAGCTGGGATTAGAACCTGCATCTCTTGCTTAGTTGCAGGGCTCTTTCCAACTAAGCCACTTTTCCCAAATGAGGTGAGTCTCAACGGGACAGCTTCCCACCCCCCACCCCCAGCCTCAGTGTGGCACGTGGGGCAGACAGAGAATGCACAGGACTCTAGCCTCTACTGAGCTTTTATTCTGTTTGTAGAATTTAACATCTCTGGCTGCTTTCAAGCACACAGCTTCCTGGTCCAGTTCCGCTTGCTCCTCTTTCGTGCCTCCCAATTCTGGAATGATTTACATAATCCTCAGCGGGCTGCGTTCACGAAGCAAGGGCTTACAGCCCCCACAGGATTGCATGTAGACTGACATGCGCACAGGCAGGCATGCTCACAGCAGACACCACAGCCTCCACCACGGAGCCTAGGACCTACTCAGCCATTCCAATGGGAACAATTCACTGGGGCATTGGAGGAGGGCTGGCCCCACCCATCTCTGCATTGTCCATCCAGCAATGGGGGTGCAGCACTAGGGGGGGCTGGCTCAGGTAGAAGGAAGGGAAATGTGGATGTAGCCTGGTCTGAACAAGAAATCAATGGGAAGAGGGGCTGCATGCAGACCTAAGCCACCCCCACCTCTCATCCAGATCATGGGACAGTGTCTTCCTCTGGTATGTAAGAATCCCCTAATCTCGTGGCACCAGGAACCAGCGCAGCTCAGTCCCAGCATGTATGTGGACAAGAAAACACAAGGCACTGTGTTTTGTCTTCTCCGAGAGGACCCCAGAAGCGCTGCTCTATGAAACTCTTCCTGCTCCCTGCATGCACGGAGATGCCATTCCTGCACACATGAAAGCCACTGGGTGCGTTTGTTTTCTTCCTTGCTGTCTGACCAGGCAGGAGATTGCTTCTGCTCATAGAACCATCTGTAATCTCTGCTGTTGGAAAGTTCATTCAGTGATAAGGGCCGTCTTTCCTTTAGAAGCAGTCCCCACCCTTCCCGTCCCCAGTATCGCACATGCGTCTTGGCCCTTCCTGGCCCCCCGATGTCCTCCTCTGGTTAATTTCCCAGCTGTCGGCTGAGGTGCAGACTCCTGCCTTTGAATATGAGCTCTGGGCTTTCCTTCCCCGTGTCACAGTCGGCCAGCAGCCAGCGAGGCCGGCTAGTGAACAGGGCGATGGAAATTCAGCTGACGGGTCGTGGAGTGCCAATATAAATTTCCCTTTCCTCGCCACAATTTTATAGAACTTTGCAAAGATGCACATCAGCACTTTTGCAAGCTGGGCTTCCTTCTGGAAAGAAGACTGTCAACGCTCTAAACTTTTATGCTGTTATTTTTAATGGTTTGATCAATTACCTAGCACATTATGTTCCTGTAACCCTATCCTATGCCATAAGAAGAGGGTTTGAATTCCAGAGTTCCAGAAAAGTCTGTTGGCCACATCAACCAGAGTTTTATGTAACCCACCTCCTGCTCAGGGACTCATTAATTACATTTTCTCTTGCGTTCTCAGATACTGACCTCCTTTTATCCTGACATCTCATTACCGTTTCTTCAGTATATGGGAGTACATTTAAGGTCTGACTATACAAGGCAGCATTTCCATAAACCGTCTTTCCAGTCTTTGTTCATAAATGATTCTCCAGGAAGGAGGGATGGCTGGCTTCAGCTGATGGATTCCATGGGGCAGGCCTGAAGTGAGAAAGTGTTAGCAAAGCGCCAGCCCTAGGTAAAAATGCAAGAAGTTCTAACAAATTCCAAAAATACTTTATAGGTTCTTGATTGCATTATGCTTCCTGTGCATTTCACATTTCTACACTTCAGAAAACTCAGAGCTCAGAGCTCTCAAGGGGGAAAGTCAATTTCATTGTCTTGGCATGAACCCTTCAAAGCGGATCAAACAACGGCGAGGGGCTAGAACATACTTCAGAATGGATCACGGGATTTCTTTAAATTACCATGCTTTCTCATGTAACATGGCAAAACAGAAACTTGGCAAAAAAAAATTATTTTGACTTAACATCTGACTGGTCTTATACAATATGAGCTCTTCAAGGGCAAAACTGATGTATAATTATCTTGTCTGGACACCTCAAAAAGTACTTTATGTAACTGAATGGAACTGAACACCAAAAGCTGGACAATCTCCCAGATCCCAGGAAGACATGGCATTCCTCGTGCCTGGCCTTGGCTTATTCAGCGGCCTCCCAGCGCACCCCTACCTGCCAGGGCAATGCCTGCTGTCTTTCAAGACCTACATTTTCTAAAAGTCTTCCTTGAGCCCCTCCCATCCCCCTCCATAGAGTAGATGCGATCAACCTGCTTCTTGAATCCCCACCTCACCCTGTGCATCCTGGGACCATCACACGCTAACACCGTATTGCACTTTGAACTCCGCCTGTGGTTTCCACTTTCCCACCGGGGTCCTCAGTCTCTACTACTGACGTGGCCGGCCACATAATTCTTT
>NC_048227.1:101841068-101849717 GCF_002007445.2 Ailuropoda melanoleuca | reverse complement strand
ACCAAGGAGTAGCTAAGTCTAAATGGGAGAATCTGAAAACAGCAAGAAGAGCCGTGTACTGCGGAATCCTTTTCTGCTGGATGTCGGTGGGGCTGCGTGGGTTTCCTGTTACTTCTTTGATCCTTTCAGTTTAGCTTAGCACAGATTCCCACACTGGATCCTAATATTTTCTTTACTTGCTTTTAACAGCCTGACCATCAGCAACTCTGGCTTGTCCCCTTGACTCTGCCATTACAGACGATTCTCCCCTTGACTTTCCACTGTTGCTTCCCTGGGGTTTTACGGGGCAGCGTAATCTACCTGTGTGTACTGACGAGTAGACTCTCGTCAGGGGTCGTCCATGCTCCACTTGACCTCAGTTTTTTAAAAGTGTTCCGAGCAAGTATCAGCCCTATTGTCAGCCAATACCTCTGTTGGGCTGTGTGGGAATGGCCATATGATACAAGTAGCAAACTGAATGCTCCACATTCATTAAGAATTTCATTTTCAAACAAGTGAAATTGGTACCAAAGACAATATGATGGATTTGGAAATAGGCACAACTATTTCCCTTCCTGTCTATAATTTTGATATCGACATTAACTCAAATCTGGCTGTAAAATACTGGTAGTATCTTCACACTGGCAGCTGGCAGAAAAAGTGAGTTTGGGATGGAGGAGGTAATTTTAGCCGATGGCCACCATGAGCTCCCGTAACGATGAGGTGCCTATTCAGCAGAGAAGTGGAGGGAAGGCAGGGAGGGCTGGAGCCCACAGGTGCAAGGGCCCAGAGCAGCTCCTCAGGGATAAAAGTGCTGGGAAGGCCCTAAAAGCACTTGCCAGTATGGCTGTGAGACCAGGCACATTTTCAGGGGCTGAGTGGCAGGGGCTTAGAAACTGCAGAATTTAATATAACTACTCTGACTCCTTGTCCTCCAGCATGTGATGCCCTGGATCAAACCTGATTCCCTGCTCTCCATTATGATTCTGGAGGAAAGTCGGAGCATTTATTGTCCTTAGGTCCCCTTCAGGGGAAGGAAGAGACATGCATGCCCCCTTTCTGTCATTAGGAGAAGCTGTCGTTCCGTCTAAGGACATGACAACCCCCGTATCAGTGTCTGTGCCAACACAACCTTGGTGCTGGAAGGCAGTGAACAACGAAAACACAGATGTCTTAGAAATACGGGCTCATTGATTTATTAGTGCCTGCACTCTCAGACTCAGACCTCACAACAAGTATGGCTTGTCTGTAATTTTAAGAGAAGAAAGAAAAGTGTCAGCTAATTAACCAGCCCTGGGCCTTAGGCAGGCGCTTACTCACACTAGGTTACGGCTGCCGCCAGATGTTATGCCACAGGCTTGGCTTAATTAGCATCGGAATTGCAGTTAAATATAAATAGTAATTTAATTGTGAGCTAAACTAAATGAGTACATGAAATTGAGGTTACTAATAAAAGCTGAGAATTACTGATAAAAACAAAAAAAAAAGACTACGTTAAAGAGCCTCCGTGGGCACTAGAACGAAATCAGATCAAATTTGAGTTACACACCAGCTCAGACCTGCTCCGCTCAGTCATCTTGATCTTACAATCATCAATCGTAAATCATGTCGACTGCTCAAGTCAGGGTTTCCGATTCCAGGCCCCCCCATATAAAAAGCCTGGCTCCCCTGCATTATAAGGCTGAGACAGAGAGGATGTGTCTCTTTAATGAGAGAAATCACGGAAGACAACCTCTCCAAGTGTTCAGAGCAGCTGGAGGAAGAGAAAAGGGTCTGTTGCGGGTTAAGTTGTGTACCCCACCCCATCTCCCAGTCATCTGCTAGAATCCTAAACCCTGGTTCCTCAGAGCCTGACTCTATTTGGAAATAGAATCATTGCAGATGTAATTAAGTTAAGGTGAGGTCTTACTGGAGTAGAGTGGGTTCCTAATCTAATATGAAGCTTGTCTTTATAAAAAGAATGCCATGTGCAGAAAACAAGGCACATGTAGAGGAAAGACGATGTGAACGCACAGGGAGAACACCAGCTACCAAGCAAGGAACCTCAGAGATTGTCAGCAAACCACCAGAATCTGGAAGAGAACATGGAACAGAAGTTTCCTCACAGCCCTCAGAAGGAACCACACCTGTCCACACCTTGATCTCAGGCTTCCGACCCCCAGAGCACTGAGACATTATATCTGTGTTGTGAAAGCCACCAGCCGGTGGCATTTTGTGACAGCAGCTCTAACAAACTGATACAGGGCCAACGCGAAAGGGTAGGAAAGCGGCCACATTTTTGGTGGGCCGCACTACTGTGACGTAACCAGATTCCTTTCCTGCTGCCCTCTCTCTCAGTTGGAGGTTGGAGTTTGGGGTTAGTGCTGAAAAGGGGGCATGAGGAATTTGGCAGTGTAGCGTGTTTGAGGTAATTCTTGAGGTTCCTCCCATGGTGACTCCCTGAACCCGTTACTTGCCCCACCACTGGTGACGTTGATGGCATTCTTTGTGCAGAAACCTCAGGGGAAAGGAGGATTAGCCAAGAGTAGAATCAAACTCTTGGCTCTCAGTTTCTGTACAAGAGCTGGAAGTTTGGGGGGAGAACTTTCTTTAGGGATTCATCAGCTTGACCTTGACTATAAGGAGGAAAAACATCTATGGAACTTAGGACATATAATTTATATACGTGGAGTGGGTAAGAGTGTGTGATGATATAAGGACAGTTTCCCACACAAGAGAAGAGAAGAATCTTTGCCAGCCAACAGTTGGAGCTCAGATGCTAGTGACTTCCTGAGGAAGACATTCCACCCTGCTTTGGGCCCAGCCCCTGATGATGGGAGAATGAAAGAGATCTCAGAAAAGTTGGGGGTGGGGGACCTAGAGTTGGGGCACAGCTTTGTCTCTGAATGCTGAGAGGCAACAGGTCTTATGGGAAGACTCTTGAACAATGGGGAGCAGCTTTGGTAGGGAAGAAATGGCTGTGTGGATCCCTGAGGCAGAAGGAGCCTGCGGCAGGCCCCACACGTGTCTCCCATTCACCCCACCATGAAAGAACACAGTTCTGTTCCCCTGAGGGTGGCGCAGAGATGCCAGGGGGATGGGCAGTGGCACACCTACATGGGTAGACTTGGGTCACAGGCGTCACCTGGGGAGAGGGGGAGGGAAGCGATATACAGATGCTTTAATCAGGAGGCAAGAAGGAAAGTCTATCAGTTGGAAGTCAGAGTGGAGGGGTGGGCTGCGGTCACCTCGTAACGTTTGAATCCATTCTATAGCAAGTGCGTCCAGTCAACCTCTGATGTGTGAAGGAGGCCTATGAATGGACAGAGAAAGGAGGTAAGAAATGGAGTAGAGACCCCGACAGGGAAACTATCAAAGACCACCTTTCCCCTTCTCTGGGACGGGTACCATGTTGTCTTACTCCCCTTCCATGTCTTTGCCCTCCTCAAGCACTTGCACATGCACACGTGACCGTGTAGAGCAGTGAGGTGGGCAGGACTTGACCATCTTACCTGAGATGGTTGTGTTGTGATGCTTGTAAAGAACGAGGCCATGGGCTCCATTGGAAGATGTGCTGTGGACCTCAGTGAACATGCACGAACACTTCTCCATCTCTCTTGTGCCTACCACACCTCAGTAGACATGAGGAAGAGCTCCATGGGTGTGTTTTGCCAACTAGGTCTTAAGAAGAAAAAAATATTTCTTTCTGCTTTCCCAAATTGTGAAGGATTATTGTTTATGGGCTCTTTTATGCTATAAATCTAAGAAAGGTGAGGGATCCATGAAATTATGTTTTAAAAAATCCTTCTAATCTGTACTTTGTGTATCTATCCTTTGTCCAAGCTTCCCTTTCTTCTCTTACCAAAACAAACCATTGTGAGACATGTGCGCTGTGTGCACTTTTAACCTGAGATGCAGGTCTCATAGAGTTAAGCAAACTCTGAAGATCAGGTTCACATAAATTGGATTGGAAACCAAAAACAATCTGGAGCGAATGATTATCGATGGTCTCACTAGTTTGCTTCTATGGGTATACCGTCCACTCAAACCTCTGCAGAGTTAGAGAAGATTTTTTGGTTAATAAGAATTTCTTCAGGCTTTATCTACTAGTTGCAAAGCCTATGTCCTTGACAATGTATACCAATAAGTATGAATACATAAATATAGCTTGCCATATATATGCACCGCTTAAGGTCAATAATGCATTTTGAGTGGTTTAGTGAGAAGAGGTGGATAATGTTTCCATATGGCTCTAAGAAGTATAATCAAAATACCATTTTGAAACTGAATCATTCACAGAGTTGCAATTGTCTTTTCTCTCAAAGATGTTTTTGGTCAGGTGCTGTTAAATGTAAGGTCTGCTGAGGGCCACCCGGGTGGCTCAGTCGTTAGGTGTCTGCCTTCGGCTCAGGGAGTGATCCGGGAGTCCTGGGATCGAGCCCCACATCAGGCTCCTCCGCTGGGAGCCTGCTTCTTCCTCTTCCCACTCCCCCTGCTTGTGTTCCCTCTCTCGCTGGCTGCCTCTCTCTCTGTGTCAAATAAATAAATAAAATCTTTAAAAAAAATAAATGTAAGGTCTGCTGAGTCCTCAAGTTGAGAAACATGACTACTAGTCATGTTTCTCACCTGAATGGATCCCCAAATCTGGCTCGCTTCCCACTGGGGAAGTGTTTTGTTGGAACCCAGGGCTTTCAGAAGTATTCTCAGGAACGGTCAGCTCTTGACTAAAAGCTTTGAAAGAGTTATGCCAGTCTAACCCCGCTATGCTTTGTCATCTCTGCAGAGTTTTCCCATTTCCAAATTAAAACTCAAGCAGTTCTTGGGGAGATATCTGCCTCTGATGTTTAGAGAAAGAGCACTCAAACAGGAGTACTGGGCGCTTACTAATTCAATTCAGTGAAGTTAATACGCGCCAAGCGTTCGCTGAGTACAGCGAGGACCACAATGCTGACATGGCACAGGTCCTACCACGTAGAATCTTATATTTTGGGGGAAAGGGGAGTGGGGGATGGATATGCGAGGCTTCTACAGAAAGAACTCAAAGTTCAGATTATAATTGTCAAAAAAGGAACATAAGTGGAATGCTTTGAGGGCCAGTTTTTCTTGTTCATATCTATCGAGGTGGGGCGATGGGCATGTGGAGAAGATAGTCATCATGCAATTCTCTTTACTTTGAATCTGTTTAATAATTCCCATAATGAAAAGTTTTACAAAATACTCTGGGGTACGTGGAAGAAAGAGTTCTCATCTGTGTGGAAGATTGGGAAAATGGGTTCAAAGGAGAAGTGATAATTATGGGAAAGATTTGAAAGACAGGAAGGATCTCAACAGGTGGAAACGGAATAGGAGTTTGTTTCTACCATTTCCCCAGGAACGTCACTCCTGTCTCTTAATCTCACAACCCAGGCTGTGTCGTTATTGTTGGAGTCTATGGTGGTCCTGCGTACTTCACTCTATCTGGCATGGTGCACTTAGCCCTGCTGATCCCGGTAGCCATAAATCCACCTGGGGAATCCAAGTGGTGACAGGTCTATTCTTGTGGTTCTCCCAGAAGCTCCCCCAGATTTTGCAGAAGCTGCGTCTCCCTGGTGCTGCTGAATGGACGAGCAGTCTGTTTCAATTCAGCCCACCTGGCTATATATTAGCAAAAATTCCAACTCAACTCAAATTTTCAGTAGGTTGTTTGCCCTGAGCAACGTTGCAGCTGAAACCGTGTGCTCCAGCTTGACAGAGGAGGAAGCCGCCCTCATTCTGCTTGGGCTCCAACACCCCAGGCTCTACCGTATTCTGTGTGGACATTGTCCTTACTGTCTTCAGACTCCGACCCTCACTCCTGGCCACCATCATGCTGGGCTGTCTCACATCCTATGCAGACAGCCTCCGTGCCCTGCTCTGGATCCTAGTCCCCATGTTGCATCACTCCCACCCTGCATATATTCTCTTTACCTGCTTAGGTTACAGCACCCATGCTGGGCTTTCCTCTCAAGTGGAAATCCCCTTCACCCCACTCATCCTGTGACATCTTGTGTTGGACCACACCATCCACGAAGCTTTACTAATACCTACAGGATCTGACTCCCCACTTAATGTGGATGCCATCATCACTCTCTCTGGGCTCTGACTCCCAATACCAGGCCACGCCCACATGATGACATCTTCCTCATCCTTTTGAGCTGTGACATCTCACGAAGGGCCACAACTCAGGGGAGGCCTCCTACATGCTTCGCAGACTCTGAGACTCCCCTTGGACCAACTGAGGTTCCTCCACACACAGCACAATGCCTACCTTGCTAAGCCTACCAGAATGGCTCCCCAACTTAACCTTTCAGCAAAGAAGGGAGGAGAATGGAAGGAGGGTGGAACAGTATTGGGAGATTATTTTTTGTTCTTTTTTGAGGGGAGGGGTCAGAGTTATTGAAGCATAATTTGCATACAAGAAAATTCACCCTTTGAGGTACACAGCTCTAGGATTTTTAAAAATTGGTGTAACAAACAAACAAATATATATATCTCTCCCTAAAACTCTTCATGCCTCTTTATAGTCCATGCTTATTAGTAATGCTTTCTTTTTCAAAATTTTTTAGTAATTGCCCTAGGATTAATAATATACATCTTTAATTTATCATTATGTACCTTCAACTAATATTATACCACTTCACATACATTTAAGAACCTTACAATAATATACTTCTAATCCCTCCCTTCTATGTTTGGCCCAGTGGTTGTCATATATTTTTAATTTTATGTATGGAACAAACCCAGCAGCCAAGCTTTGCCTTGCATCTGTGGCAGACGTTGACCTTCGACCTTCAGCCAGGAGTAGGGCTCTCATTACATTTGTAGAGAATCCTGGGCCCTGGATTATTTCCTTCCTCTCTCCAGGAATCAAGGGTGTGTGTGTGTGTGTGTGTGTGTGTGTGTTGTTGGTGTTCTATCTTTTCCACAGCAGCAATGGGTTTTTACCTGGGCCCTGGGGATGACAAGGTTTGCTTTCATTTCCCAAGAAGCGCGAGATGCTTATGCTGTAAGGAAAATCCCCAGGCAAAGGGCAGGAATTAAAACCTTTGTCATGACAGCTGCTCTACTTGCCGAGATCTGTGCCACTAGGGGGCGCTCTCTTTGTCGCCTACCCTACTCCTAAGCTTTCTTGTGGGCACCCAACAGAGGTCTGTGGAAAAGATCCTGTGAGTTAGTACAAACTCCCCTCGTATCTGGGACCTCCACAGAGTCCGTGCTGTCATGTTAGCCCACTGTTGGCCTTTAGAAGTTCTGCAAAACTATAGGTGGTTTCTTTTCACCTACTTATGTGACAACTCCCCCTCCCCCAGTTCTTCACACATGAGCTAGTCTGTGCATCCTGGCTCTCCAGGGAAGCCTATCCCTCCTTGGATCTTTTGGGCTACGTGATGGCCCCACGAGGTCAGCTCTCTGATGGGTTCAAGAAATGCTGTGATATTACTTTTTTTTTTCTGCATTTGTCTCATTATTACAGTGGGTCGATACTTTCTACCTCCTGGGTGAAAGTAGAACCCCAAGAAGATTTTTAAAACCTGAAATGTTTTCCTTAAAATTGTATTTTTGAAGACATAATGTAAAGTTACTCTTAATTATATAATGATGTGGAAGGAATTTTTGAACCTATGACAAAAAGAATTACAAGAAAACAAGAAGAAGTAAGATGTATACTCTAGAGTTAATTTTTCTAATATGGGTTAATTCTGTAAAATTACATTCACCCTTAAGTGTGTATATAAACAATGATGATCTTTGGAAAGCGATGCTTTTTTGTTAACTTAATTTTTATTTGATGTGTAATGTATATTTAGAAATGCACGTCAGTGTAGAATTCAACAAGACTATTTTTAAAGACACATCAAACTTCTAAATATATCCTTGTGCTATTAGAAATTGACCATTGTTTTCCATGTGAAGTACTCGGCTCCTACAATAACAAGTACCAAAGGAGAATGGAAATAGTTATGTTGGAAATTGAGCTGAATCTGTAGTTTTGCATGACATCTTTTATTTCTCAACATATTTTCCCAAGTCCCAAAAACTTCTTGGATAAAGCTGAAACCTCCTGAGTATATTTTGCCAAAAATTGAATGAGAACAGGAGCTGCTACAGTCGGAAGAAAGGACTTGAATGAACCTCTCACATCCTTGCAAGAGAAAAAACTGCCCCTTTGGTTGGACCTAGGGAACATCAACCCCTGTCTCTTGTCACCTCGCTGGTAGTAGGTTACGGAAAATTAGGATTTTCACTCTAAATCAGAGGAGAAAGAACTTTGATTGACCTCTCTTTTTCCTCTTGAACCAAATTCACCCTGGGAGCCTGTATTTCAGACAAAGGATTCTCCTAATGGTATTGACCCTGGAGAGAACGTTAGTCCTTTTAATGGAACTTGAGCTTCTTTGGCTCACTCTGTCCCTTTGAGTGCGCGGCCGACTTTGACGAAAAGAAGAGGGCCTCTCTCTATATTCTTCACTGAGCAACTGCTCCCCTTCAGTGCTTCCTGGGAATCAATCAGCTTCCCTAGAAACACATGACTGCCTGCTTATTAGAATATGTTTTTCAGATCCCTGTGTCTGTCCTCTCCTTTGTGATGTGATTCCCATCAGACCACCAAGACACATCAATAGAAGATTTAACAGACCTGGTTTGATGCTATTTTCTTTTTTTTTTTTTTAA
>NC_048227.1:101838004-101840968 GCF_002007445.2 Ailuropoda melanoleuca | reverse complement strand
ACAGAGATTTGCAAGCATCACGAGGATAGGATGTTCTTTCCCGTGATATTATTTTTGAGCAAACTATCCCTTCCCATAGAGCTTTGCTCTCAGCTCTCCTCAAAAGCTTCCTTTTCTCAGTGCAAAGCAGAGAGTAGAGCATGTCTGAGTCAGTTCAGGCTGTTACAATNCCGTGATATTATTTTTGAGCAAACTATCCCTTCCCATAGAGCTTTGCTCTCAGCTCTCCTCAAAAGCTTCCTTTTCTCAGTGCAAAGCAGAGAGTAGAGCATGTCTGAGTCAGTTCAGGCTGTTACAACAAAATACCATAGACTGGTGGCTTAAACAGCAAACATTTATTTCTCACAGTTCTGGATGTCGGAAGTCTGAGATGCATGGTCAGGTGCTGGTGAGATCTCTCTTTCTGGCTTAGAGACAGCCGTTTTCTGGATGTGTCCTCACACGGCAGGGGAAAGAGAGAACAAGCTCCCTGGCATCTCTTCTTACAAGCACTCCACCCTCATGACCTAATCGCCTCCTAAAGGCCCTACCTCCTGATACCATCGCATTGGATTAGGATTTCAACACACGAATTCTGGAGGGACACAAATATTCAGCCCATGCAAAGGGTGGGGGGAGAGCAGGGGTCTAGGGCTGACCTTCAGGGCAACCTAGCTTTTCCCAACTCATTTGAAGGGGCACATCAGCAAAGGGGCCGAAGACGCGAGGTCACAGAGGTGGGAGGAAACTGGAAGGGTGCCATGTGGCAGAGGCCATGGAGAAACACCTGTCCTGTCCCTGCTCCTTGCACTGGAGCCAGCACACTAAAGCATTTTCCTGTGCCTCTCCTGCCTCGTCGGTGGCAGCCTGAAGAGTGTATGAATCTATGCTATGAGTCCACTGGAAAAAATTCAGTGAAGCTTATTTTTACCTGCGGATGTGTTAAATGGGCTTTGCTGGTCTTCAACATGGGTTTCAAATACAGAATATCTCTAGGAAGAAATCTTATCTGTACCTAATAGATAAAAATCTTAGTCCAGTGTGTGAACGAAAGCATAACTTTTATTTTGAGCCTTGCCGCTCTGACTCCAGTGGGTGGCAAAAACTGAATCTCAATTCATTAGATACCCTCCCCCACCTTTCTCTGGGGTTGTAGCTAAGTTCTATGGGATGTACACTGAAGCGAGCCACCATACATGTGGGAGAGTGACAGAGGACATGCTGGTCTCAACAGAGGCTAATACGGACACTGTCCAAGCGAGTGTCTGCTGAGATAGCCATCTTCCCGTTGGGTCTGTGGTTATCAACCCAGGTAGGTCCCACTCATCTGACCCATTGCAGACCCAGGAGCTCAGCTGTCACTTCTATCCATCACTTTGGGGCACAGGGATTATTCTGATCCTGGCTTGGAAACCTTGATGAGGCTTGCTCTGTCTGCTGGGATTTGCTGATTCCTTTCCAAGATCTAGCCACTTGGGCAGGACTTTTGGAGGGCGAGCACATAGATCACTCCTCAGATTCTTCCGATCTACCCCAAGCTTTGCTGCCTTGCCAGGAAGCAAGGTGTAGGGCCACTATTCAGGGGAAGGAGGAAGAATACCAGCCATATTCTTCAAAGCTCCTGTCCCCAATGTCTCAGTCATGCTTGAACTCTGATTCCCAGTAGAGAAGCACAGAGCCAGAAAAGAGTATGGGTTCCATTATTCACAACTTGATCATTAGAACCATAGCTCAGTAAGTATCTATGGAATGAGTTCATGCTTGAATAATCGAGTCGATATCTGCCCACCACACCCTCTTGAAACAATGAACACAAAAGCACCAGCCATGTCAGTGGAGGG
The DNA here is from genome assembly GCF_002007445.2 of Ailuropoda melanoleuca. Classification (NCBI taxonomy): domain Eukaryota; kingdom Metazoa; phylum Chordata; class Mammalia; order Carnivora; family Ursidae; genus Ailuropoda; species Ailuropoda melanoleuca. Next base: position 101,839,148 of record NC_048227.1, on the reverse strand, counting down.
GAAAAGAGAAGAAAGAAATCCTGGGGAGGAGGGGAGAGGTTAATATTTCCAAAATATTGTCCCATCACTTGTACTTTGACCTGAATTTATAAGAAATTCAAAGATAAATCACTGCAATTTAAGATTCCACTTTTTAAAATAAAATAAAGAAAGGGGGGTAATCAGAAGGGGGAATGAAACATGAGAGACTATGGACTCTGAGAAACAAGCTGAGGGCTTCAGAGGGGAGGGGTGTGGGGGAATGGGATAGACTGGTGATGGGTAGTAAGGAGGGCACGTATTGCATGGTGCACTGGGTGTTATACACAACTAATGAATCATCGAACTTTACATTGGAAACCGGGGATGTACTGTATGATGACTAACATAATATAATAAAAATTCATTAAAAAAAATTAGACCTCACCTAGAAAATAATTTCCTCTAGACTAGGAAATAGTTTCCTCTTGACTAGGATTTACATTTAGTTGCACTGGGGGCTAATCCTCTCAGCAGTAAATGTTTCAAATGTGGTAAATGTAGCAAAGATTGGGTGAAAAGGCCTTGACTGCTAACCAGCTGTATGAATTCCTTGGGTTTAGATTCCTCTTGTAAGTAAGAGAGTTGTACTCCTCCTTTGTTCATTCAACAAATGTTGGTGGCCCACTTAAAGCTCCAGGCTGGGTACAAGGTTGGCTTCCAAACTAGAGGGGACATCAGGTGTTAAATAAATGCTTAATTACCATATGTGTCCAGTGATGACGAAGTTCAGAGGATTGTGAAGTGACCCAAGGCCCCTCTCCCCTCCAACATTCTGTGATTCCGTAGTGACTTCTGTTGTTTCCCATTCTGGGGTCTCCACATTCTCACAGTAGGCTCTTTTTAGGGAATTGCAGGCACCATTAAAGGCATGAAGAGATACTGGGGTTCAGGGTCCTGCCGGGATGTCACCAAAGGCATGTCTCATGAACTCATCTTATACATTGAACTCAAAGCCTTGCAAGGAGGATGAAAATCAGCTGTATTTAAAATATCTTCTTGGATGAGAATATGGCATTTCTTAGAACTTTCACCAATAAATTCTTCCTTGGCTGTAATCTAAATCTTTCTAGTTACATCATAAACCCGTCTGTTGCTGCGTGTCCCTCCTGAGATGGAGGACACC
>NC_048227.1:101830976-101834360 GCF_002007445.2 Ailuropoda melanoleuca | reverse complement strand
AAGTGCAGGTTAGAATAAGCCTGATACATCCTCCAGCTCCAAGACCCCTCTTCCTAGGTGAAGAGCCCAACATACTCTGATTCTCTTTGACTCTCCCTCTTTTAAAGACAATTCCCATTAAAAAAAAAAAAACAATTCTAACGCTCATCACTTCTAGCTCAAGTGGACATTGCTGACGTTGGCTTCCAGTCCTGCTGGAAGCTGGCCAAGCTTATTTATCCTTTTGTTCCTTTTGCAGCTTTCGAGTATCCCTGTGAGGCCCTGGATCCCATGTAAGAGACGCAGTTTCTTTAAAACCCTAGTGCTTGAAAAATGTTTTGTGAAAGCGTACCCCAGAAAGGGCATCCGGGTCCTCTTTAGATATTTATGCGTTAGCAAGCAAAAAGCAGGATTTTTTACATGATTTAATTTGTCTTTTTTTCCTCGTGTGCTTCCAAGTTCAAATCCGGCAGGACTGAATCCATAAATAGCGCAGTGTAAGCAACCCGTAAATGCTCTCCAGCACTCCCCGAGTCAGGCCAAGCCCTAAGCAGCTCTAGACCCGAGAAGGCGAGAGCCCAGTCACCAGACACCTGTTATGCTACTCCTATGGCCAAAGATTCCACTTCTCTTTATACTTATTTTTTTTTACTCTTACATGAACCAGATTTAAAGAGGGTAGTCATACAGTAAGTTTCAGAGGCCCTAACTCTGACCTTAATGGTTAAATGAAGTGCAGGATCCAGTAAGTCTGTTTCATGGCATTATGATAAATACGGCCTTTGGAAAGTCTTTTACTGTGTTATTGAACTTGTGTCAAGAAGAAAATGTCAAAATACTAAAAACGGACTGACGTTAACAATCTGGCCTCCAAGTCCGCTAGAAGTTTATTCAGTCTCCTCATTTGATATACACAGAGGTGATCTCACACCGTCACATGGTAGTGGGAGCAAAGTAATAGGAAAACAATCAGATGGGCTGCACAGAAGGCCCAAAACCAGGACCTTGTGAGTGTGTGACATAGCAAGTGGTCCTGCGTGGTGCGGAGGGCTGACTATGCGCTCCGTCTGCTCAAATGTCCCCCAAGATCAACGATTTCCAGGTTTTGTTATTTTTATCAATTCCCAGTACAACTGTATGAATCCCATCTAGCTGGTTTAGCTTCCTTAACACGTGTGGAGCTGGAAGAATAGCCAAAGAACCTTCTGTCAAAGACTTTTCAAAATTTGTTCTTCAAATTGCTAATGTACCTTGCAGATATTCCATGGGCCTCCAGAAGACTGAGGTGGAGGCTGAGGGGAAGCTACCAGGAGTCAGGGCCCAGGCTCCAAGCCTCAGCTCTAACAAGAGACATTGCATTTTTATTTGCTAATTATATCAGGGTGCTGAATTCAGATCATTTTGAAAAAATGCTTTTAAAATATTATACTCCCTAACCCCCGTTGCGAAGCTCAAATGTACCGAAGGGCTGAGAATTGCCCACGATTATACAATTAATTAGTGGCAAAGCACAATGGAATCGTACTCCTCTGAGTCTCAATGTACTTTGCAGATTTTGAAATTTCAATCATGATTTCAGGTTTCAAAACTCTCTGAGTAAGCTCTCAGATACTTTTTTGCAGTAGTGTGTGAATCTATGCTATGAGTTTACTGGAAAAAATTCCATAAAGATTCATGTTGTTTTAATTCATACTCAACTGACAAATCCCTGTAATTACCAAGCTACTTTACTTTACAAAGCCTGCAGGCCCAGACCTAGATGAAATTCTCCAATTTGGAATCCATCTGAGCTTTTATATAATTTACTCCAGGGATGGATAAAGGTTTAGTTAACATACCAATACTGATCGATTGGTACGGACTAACTGAGAAAGATCCTGGGGATACCACTGACTACAGAAAAAAATGCAGCAATGATTAGGATTTCTGCCGTGCTCATGGGAGGGGAGTGTGGTGTGATTGCCTCATCTGTGTCATTGCCATCTCGCCTAAGAACCACGCTCTGGCTTATAAATTATCTTGAAATTGTTTCCTTTTCCCATTAGACTATGAATTTTCAAATTTAGGGACTATGATAGAAATTCCTAACAAATTGCTATATATAAATGTAGGTGCTAATAAATATTAACCAGTATGATGGAACTGAACTATGTTGAACTGAATCAAATCAAATCAAATAGAATCAAATTGAATTACATGGTTTATCTCCAAAGGACATCAAAATAAATACGCAGTGAGGAATGCACATCTATCTACTCAGAGACCAAAAAGATATTTTCAGCAATATTTAGAAGTCAAAACATTCTATATTTCATTTAAGAATATCTCCCAACAAGTAAATTTACATTTGCACAAGATTTCCAAAAATTTTTTGTCTGTAGGGTCTCAGAGCACAGGGTCTTGGAACAAAATTAAATCCAAACAAAATTAAATGTATTTATAATTGTGCTCTCCTTGGCTGCTGAGTTACCAGTAGTCATGAAAAATGGCAATGTAAATAATGGAAAATTGAATCTCGGACACTTTTTAAAGAATGATTGGAAACAGGAATGAATTAGATCACAGAAAGAAGACAACTCCACAGAGATTTGCAAGCATCACGAGGATAGGATGTTCTTTCCCGTGATATTATTTTTGAGCAAACTATCCCTTCCCATAGAGCTTTGCTCTCAGCTCTCCTCAAAAGCTTCCTTTTCTCAGTGCAAAGCAGAGAGTAGAGCATGTCTGAGTCAGTTCAGGCTGTTACAATAAAATACCATAGACTGGTGGCTTAAACAGCAAACATTTATTTCTCACAGTTCTGGATGTCGGAAGTCTGAGATGCATGGTCAGGTGCTGATGAGATCTCTTTCTGGCTTAGAGACAGCCGTTTTCTGGATGTGTCCTCACACGGCAGGGGAGAGAGAACAAGCTCCCTGGCATCTCTTCTTACAAGCACTCCACCCTCATGACCTAATCGCCTCCTAAAGGCCCTACCTCCTGATACCATCGCATTGGATTAGGATTTCAACACACGAATTCTGGAGGGACACAAATATTCAGCCCATGCAAAGGGTGGGGGGAGAGCAGGGGTCTAGGGCTGACCTTCAGGGCAACCTAGCTTTTCCCAACTCATTTGAAGGGGCACATCAGCAAAGGGGCCGAAGACGCGAGGTCACAGAGGTGGGAGGAAACTGGAAGGGTGCCATGTGGCAGAGGCCATGGAGAAACACCTGTCCTGTCCCTGCTCCTTGCACTGGAGCCAGCACACTAAAGCATTTTCCTGTGCCTCTCCTGCCTCGTCGGTGGCAGGCTGAATAGTGTATGAATCTATGCTATGAGTCCACTGGAAACAATTCAGTGAAGCTTATTTTTACCTGCGGATGTGTTAAATGGGCTTTGCTGGTCTTCAACATGGGTTTCAAA